>NC_091156.1:3226460-3381460 GCF_040958095.1 Procambarus clarkii
AGGTTACTGCGGCTGTGATAATTTTGATTGCTCAGGTAGTCACAATGAAAACGTTAAATTGAAATTGCTTATGTAATATTCACATTATCGAATTTTTTTTATTGGGGACTTGATATGATATCACGATTTTCTTTTTCGCGGGTCACACGAATATACACAAAAACTCACAATCAAACCAACACATACGCTGACGTTCATTTATGTGGACCATACACCAATATACTCAGCTACATCATACCCTTCTATACGCAGATAAACATACACATCATACACTTTCAAACGCTGACATACCTTTTGTGAACTATACACCTATACACACCCTTCTACAATTTTGGACCGAGAACGGGTCTCGGTCATACCACAGCATAAGAGAACAACGAATATTTAGTCTTTCTAAACATAAACTGAAAGAAGAAACCTTCAGTCGTTCTCTAGATATAAACATAAAACAGAAACCCTCAGACGTTTTCTGGACATAAAATTGGAGCAGAAACTCACAGACGTTCTACAGACAGACGTTCTGTAAACATGAGTCATAAAGAAATACATCTCAGACGCCCTCCTGGCATGAACGAAGAGCTGAGTCTTGCGAAACGCTTTTAGGCGTCAGACCAAAAATAAAAAATGTAAAAAATGAGTTTTGGAGAGTTAATTTTTCAATTACCCTCGACAGTGAAGAAATACGAAAGTACTTCTCAGTCACTCTCATGTTCTGGCTTCACAAAAATGATATGTTGCTAGACCATCTCCGGCTCGTCCACAAATCTTTCACTTGTAACTAACCTCGTCCTTAACAATATCAGGTCAGGGTCGCCGACGTACAGAAACAAGGAACAGTTTCATTACTAATCTTTCTTATTTTTCCCAAAACCCAGAATCGAATTATTTTGCAGGCGACAATCAAAGCTCTCTCTTCCTGCCATACGGGAAAATAAGAGCTTTTATCAAGAATACTGGGAAATTGGATTCTCGGTCTACCATTTGGGGGAATCCAAGTTCAGTACCTCTACCATTCGGGGGAATCCGAACTGTCTCTCTCCACCGTATAGAGGTATCAGAACTTTTTCAGTCTTTCATACGGGATATTAGAGTTCTCTCTATTCATCATATTGGGGAATCAAAGCTTCAATAAATTCCCTCTTCAATAAAGGAAATTCAAAATTCATTCCGTTTTTTCCACTCAAGGACTGGTGATTTTCCATCTTCTCTTTCTGCTCTTGATGTGATGGTGAGACTGCTACGTTCTCGGCCACCCATATACCAAAGCCCTTGTATTATCTGCGTATGCTCTCCAAGCTTGTTAGGTTCTTCGCGCACGTTGCAGTTACAAGGATGACGCCTGATCATTGGGTGGCTCAGATAATATTACCATGAACTGTATCATGAGTGCTATGTTTCACTCATGAAAGAGTGAGAGGACAGGTCTTCTCACTTAACCAATAGTATTCAACACGGAATCGACCAATCTGGGAAAACAGCACGCAGTTTAATCTATATTAATGCACCCTAATAATGTCGTTTAAGGTGCATACAGGTATATAGATTTGGTGGATTGCTTGGGGTTTAGAGCTTCTGGTTACGTAAAACAATTGAACTCTTTACATTGTATAAAATCGTGTTGAGATTAACTCTGACCGCCGTCTAATTAGTCAATCTAGCACTTGCCACAAGTGAGCAATGGGATGTATTCCTCTCGATCATTCAAGTAGCTCCGGTCGATTAGTTTACTTTTTCAGAAATTAGAGCTCCCAGAAAAAGAATATTCTCTCTCGTTTACTACTTTGTACTCCTTAGACATAACGAGGCGCTGGTGTTCGCTTGCTCTTCTCATTGTATAAATCTGAGTACCTGTCTCCTCTGGCTTCTCTATCTCTCATAAATCTATGTGGGATGAGAAAAATTGGAGTGAGATTACAGTATTTTAAGACCGACTTATCTCAGTGCATCGTTGAGAGAGGAGGCTGTCTGATTATTCTAATTTCCTTAAGTGTTCATTGTAGTTGATAAATCTAATACAGACTAGTTTCGGCCTTCAGTCTCATATTAGAATGATATTACTCATTCTTTTTTTGGATATGGAAGCTGGTTTGCAAGACGTAAATTACGAAAGATCTAATTTGTTAATTCACTCCGTGCCAGTAAGGAAGAAGAACCATTGTACTCCTTCCACAATCATATTTGCAAGAAGGAGGAAGGGGCGTTGCTTCTACCCTTCTCACCACCGCTAATGGGTTTTACCTTTCCCTTCCATATAAGAGAGTAGGAAGCTGTAGTTCCACGTCCCGAGCACAGAGGGCGCTAGTGGACGGTCCCGCCAGTAGCAATTCGAGTCTCAGATGGGTTCCTTTTATGACCCCCGCCTCCAGAACGCCAAGACCATTAAAAAACCATCCATCAGTTGCTCCCTTGCATGCGGCCGGCAAGCACGCGCCCCTGCGCTGCACGTCCTTCGCCAACATGCTGTCACTCTACGGTGAAGTGAAGATCTCCGCTTCTAGCCCTCAAAGGACTAGCCAGACGAAGTTTTGATTGCAAACAGGTACGGGGTTCGCGAGGGTGGGGTGCAAGGGCTCCGCGCATGCGGTCTTGGTCCCCCCCACCATCCACTCCTCAACCCCTGCAGACTCCGTGAAGGGACGTAGGTTGGCCGGATGAGGATGAAGAGCTGTAGATAACATTTGCGTGGTGTTGAATTAGGGGACTCACTCGCAGAACAAAAATTTCCAACAACCTTCCCGAACCAAACTCTCTTACACTCGCCTGGAAAGATGACTCCTTTAGATAAGATGAACTGAGGAATTCATAGTTGATCCCGCTCGGTGGGCTTGTCATTTCTGTCTTATTATAACGCAATGAAAACGAAGATCAGCCGTAAACGACAATCCGGCAATCAGGGACAGCAGTAACGGAGCATTTACAAACTTGCTAACGAAGGAGAATATATCAAGTTGATAATGGTAACAGGTGAGAAAACTTCACATGGATAGATTTTACCAGTGAAGTAGTTTCACGTAGATAAAATTTATCGATAAGTTATACTCACGTGGATAGTTTTCAAGTTAAATAATGACACCAAAATCAATTTTACAGTTGAAATACTCCAGGAGTAAATTGGTAAAAATTCTTTTTTTTTTTTTGGCGTGGATAGATGTGTAGTGGATTAGATGTGTTGTTGGAGGGAGAAGATGTATAGTGGGAGGGTAAGGATGTGTAGTGGGAGGGAGGTGGTGAAGGGTAAAAGATTCACAAGATTATATAATAATCGTTAGATTTCTAACGATGAGCGAAATTTTCCATTGACTAAATTACTTATGTAGATATTTATTAGACGATCACCGTCTGCTCATAGGCTAGAAATATATTTTTTTCAAATTGAATATTGCAATTATCTACATTGCTTGACAAAAGCCCATATTGCAATGTCTATTTGCTAACTTAGGGATTTTTTATATCTTTATTAAGCACAACATATACTAACGAGTGAAGTACTGTTACAAATGATGGAAATACTGCTTCTAAAATTTGAAAACTTCGTAGAGGCCCTTACTGACCCCCACTTCTACCACAGAGAACCCTTTCTAACGCAAAGAAATCCTTTCTAGTGCAAACACCACCTTCTAGAGGAAAGACCTCCAACTAGGGGAAAGAACCCCTCCCCCACCTTCTAGCTCAAAGACTCGCTTGTAGCGCAACGAGCCTCTTCTATCTAAGAGATCCTTATCTAGCGCGAAGATACTTTTCTTTTGCAAAGAACCCCTTTCAGTTCAAAGACTCTACTTCAGTTAGTTGCAAAAACCCCATCAACTAATTGCAGAGATCCCATTCAATTAACTGCAAAAAAAAAATTATTGCAAAGAGAGTTTGACCTACATTTGAATCACTAACAACAAATGCTCTTTATTAATCATGATTTTTTTATTAGAATAATATATTTTATTAAATTTGATAGAGTTGTCAACAAAGTGTTGCAAAAGGATGTATAATTAAGAAATGTTCGTCGTAAAAGATGCAATATTTAATTTTGCCTTTAATTGAATAATAAAAATGACAATTAATGTTTTCTCGTCTTAGAGAAAGTATTCATATGCACATTCATAATGAGTTTAAGACAAAGCAGGTAAATGAGACCCCTGTGGTCGGATGTTGTAAAGGCCAGACTGAGTTGACATCTAAACTGTCTGATCTACAAACAGGAAGAACTAACACAAATATTACAAATTCCGAAAATGTGCACATTAAATTTTTTATTTGGTTGTAAAAGCAGCAGCGTCATTGTTGCAAGGTGACAAGTCCTTAGTGAATGCTAAAATTGCAAATATATATTTGTCTGCTAAATCCAAAACGATCAAATTATCTTTTTGCCAATTGGAGCACCAGCCATTTGGTTTACTGGCCCGTATGTAAATGATGGGCGGGTTTTTTATGCTTGGTGTAGCAGAGTAATTGGTTCAATAAAGTTTACAGCTACGCGATGAGCTAATGGATGGTACACCCACATGCATCTCTTCAAATGCTACCATCCACCACCCTCAAGCCTCCATCTACATGCCTTTCTCCACATCACTCCTACACTCGTCCACTTATATTTCAACACCAGCTACCTTCTCTTAACGCCTTCCACCTCGCTTACCTCCATAGTGTTCTTCAAAGTGTTCCATCACGTTTCTGGTCATATCAGCCATCCACACCTAATTCATCGAAATCTCAAAGTTCTTGCTTTAAATTTCCACCATTCATCCATATCTTCTGCTGCATACGCTGTAATATTTCCTTCACAGCTTCTACCACCTATTCCAGCTCACCGCTCTTTCCTTTCCCTATCTTTCACCTCCCTATCTTTCCTCTAAGTTTTATGCTACTTCACCTTATTTCGCGTATTCTTTTCTTTCTCAGTCCTTCCATTTCACTGCTTCTGTCTTCCATGTTATCAATTTCTTCCTCCCCTTTTCCTTCATGTGATACTCGTCCTTCCTCAAAGTCTTTCTCACACTTCATCTCTCCTTCCTTCAACTTCTCGTTACCTCCGTCTCTGTATCAACTCTAAACTCTAATGTTCCTAAACCTTTCTTACTCCTTCCCAAAACCAAATAATTTACCCTTCACGCTTCCCTCAATTCTTTACTCGATTTCTTCCTCCCCTTTTCTTCACCTCTCTTTACATTTCCTATGCTGTGCCCACTTTCCTCTCCCACCTTCACTAACAACCCCCATTCATTTATTTGTCTTTTTGAAAGGTATTCTTCAAAAATTTAAAGGATTAGTGAATGATTTTATAAAATTTTCTGTATATTTTATACAGCACGCGTATAAATATCCGCTCTCTAGTATCCCATATTTAGTACAACTGACTTAATGATAACGGATCAAATATTCTTCAATAAGATTTGCATTATTATAATTACTTTTTCAATATTTAAAAGAAATTATATACCTAAACCTGTGAAAATATTATGAATAATAATAATAATAATAATAGTAAAACTAATAGTATTGAAAATAAGACTACTACTACTACTACTACTACTACAAATAATAATAATAATGATGATTATAATATGTCAAATGAGTTAAATTGTTGAACTGAAACATCACAGAAGCCAGCAGTTTACCTTATATTATAATTCATCGACTTTATTCCGACAACTTTCTGATAGTCGTGAGTTTATGCAAATAATTACACGAGTAATTTCCTACGATATTCGGATCTATGTTGGAGGCATATATGTAACTCTCACAACCATTATTCCATAGAACGATGAGGGAAAGGTACTGTTACCTAAGGAAATTCTGAAATGATGACTTTTACATATATGCACCAAATATATTAGGCATAGGGACTGTTGCGTATCTATTATTGAAATGTGAGAGATGTTAAATCTCTTAGTGCAGCTAAATACACTGCGAGTTTGTATCTGCACAGGGTCACGCATCTCTTGGATGCATTGGGGTATTGAACAGTTATCTCAGACCCTATTTAATAAAACATTGATTTACTTACAAGCATTTAAGTTCAGTTGATGTTTTAAAGTTCGCTTTGTTTGGAAATGAACTTCTTTGTTCAGCCATAGTCTCAATACAATATATATGACTTTTTGGGGGTTTCTTTACAATATGCTAGTTGCAATGTTCCCTCTTAATTTCACTAGTGCTATCTCCTTGAATAATAACCTACTAAAAAGAGGAACTATAAGTAACAACCAGTTAGATACTACCTTTGCACGAACGGATTAACATCGACGCTTGTACAAGTGAAAATTAGCAATATTTCAGAATTCATTTTAGCAATAAGTTGGTAATTAAATCACAGTCACTTCGACAATTTATATGTCCTATTAACTCAAAATTCAATTCAATACAAATGAATTATATTTTATAACAACCGAAGCAACTAGCTAGTGTTGTGGAAACAAAATAAATTAACAGTCATAGTAATATTATTCACAATATTAGTAACATAAAATTATAAATCGAAATTTAGTCAGTAAATTACCACATTTGCAGCAGTTGAACCGTAAAAGATATAAGTAAAAGTGTTCTTTGTTATAAATAAATGCCAGGCCACTTTTAAACAGTATAATTTAAGATTTGTTTAATTAAAACAAAAATATAACCAAATAAATCCATAAAACGAAAACCCTCCAGTCCAGCCAAGTCCGATCTGAAGAAACTCCGGACGACCCGGCACGTCCGGTCTGAAGACACCCATTTGATCTGCCATACATCCTCTAAAGACACTCCTAACAATCCGCCATGTTCTCTCTAAAGAAACTATTCATCGAGTTTCCGAAAGAACATCGCGACGTCAATAAACACAAAAACGTCGATTATCAAAGAGTAACAAGAATTCACGTGAAAAGTAATCAACGTGCATTAAAGTCCGATTTTAAAACGTTGAAGCGCAGTGCAACAGCACACTTCCTCCACATAATTATTATTATTTTTGTATTATTATTATTATTATTATTATTATTATTATTATTATTATTATTATTATTATTATTATTATTATTATTATTATTATTATTATTATTATTATTATTATATCGATCCATTCTTCTATTTGAGTATGAGCGGTGGTCTTCATATGATTACTCATTCTCTATAGTAACGACACGACTTTTAACCATTTCCATTTAATGTCCGTTTTGAGATGCTCTCGGTGGAGCGTATATGAAATGTGGCGAAAGTGTCCTTAGAATGTAATTGGGATATTTTTTAAGTTCACGTTTCTTATTATGCTCTACTTTTTTGTATTTTCACCTATAATAGTAACAATAATTCTTCATAGTTTATCCAGTCTGATATATACTGACACAGATCATAGGTCAAGCCACACAAGTTTTCGGATCTAGTAGGAATAATTTCTGCATATATTTTTTAATATTTCACATATTAAAATATGTGAAATATTAAAATGTTATAATTTAGAACGCTCGCATTCACGTATGTCATTCATTACACACGTGAATACGATTGTTCTAGAGTATAAACGTTGCGAGAATAATTGTCAAAATAAAACGGAAGCAATTAACATAAGACTATTACATAATATTGAAAACTTCTTGAAAAATATCACATCAAATGTACATATTATATTCAGTAAGGAGATAAAATCGTCATGTTTGTACAGTAAATGATTGACAAATAGAACTCATAGAAATTTACCTCTTGTAACGCCTGACTCTTACAGAGAGTTTAACGGCAGTCCTCGCCCCTCAAATGGTCCCCCGGAATGTGTCACTTTGACTGGCGTTAATTGCAATAATTACCGAAGCTATTGTGGTTCAAGTTTCATAGCTGAGCGTATGTAGTGGGCGTGTTGAGAGGTGCAGGTACAGGCAGAGCGAGGCACGCAAGACTCACAGCCCCACGCTCCTATGATTATCATTATCTCTTCTATATGACCCTTAAACCCTGTCTTTTTGAAAGGGGGAAATTGTTCTTTACGATGTACTCTGCAGACATTATTTGTATTCTTTCGGGAGAGGGGAGTGCGTAATATTTGACTTTCTAAAGTAAATAAATGTGGCGCCACTTTCGCTCTTCGTAAGCTTAAAGAAACTTCGAAGAGGGTCTAGATAATAACTGTCTTGTGAAGAAATTAAAAGGTTGTTAGGGGAAAGTTGATGTTCTTGCAACCCGTCTGCAACTCTTTTAATTTGTTTTTTACTAGACATTAATTTTAATAATCAATTTATTTGTCACTTGCAATTTATTCCATAGTAAAGAAAGAGAGAGAGAGAGAGAGAGAGAAGGGGAGGAAGAGGGGGATGAGAGACAGAGAGAAAGAGTGAGAGAGAGAACAAAAAATTTGAATGAAGGTAAACTGGACGATAAGCGTCTTAATGGTTCTCGTCGTCTACACAATGAAGCAATCCTCTTAACGGCTGAATTTATAAGCAATAAAATACCCAAAGTTGCAGTCTGTGATGGTAGGGGTCCACACACACCTCCATTAAGTGTGATAGTTGTGATATAAGTCCACTATACCTCCATTATGCTTTGTGATAGAGTAAAAACCGACATAACAGGAACCTAATCTACATGTTTCCAAATTTTAAACATCGACAAATTAACAAATAAATGAATTAACAAATTCAAGTCAGGGAATCTATAATTCATTCGTACATGTACCATTAATTATTACATATTGAATGGATTTAATCGTTAAAATATATAGAATGTGTATGTATGTGTAAGTGTATATGATTGTGTCTGGACTCTCATAATTGTGTGTGTGTGTGTGTGTGTGTGTGTGTGTGTGTGTGTGTGTGTGTGTGTGTGTGTGTGTGTGTGTGTGTGTGTGTGTGTGTGTCCTTTCATCCTGGTATTTACTTTGTGTCCCTTGTTCCCTAATACGTATTTTCAAATCATGATCTTTATTCCGCCATAAATTGCCCTTAATCCAATTTTTAAATATTTTTGGTGATTGACATTCTCATAGAAAAAGTCCTTTTTTGAATTTCTTCGATTTATTTCCTGAGGGAAGGCAATTTAGCCTCAATGTTGAATGATTCCAACTGCTGACTCACCATCTCTCTACCCTGGCAGGTGCCCAGAAACCAGCGAGAAGGTTGGATGGGCTCCACCATTCCTAAAGATTGCCACGAGTCACTGAAAGTTACTGGGGAAGCTATTATTCCGTTACCATGACGATGAATAGAGCGTTATTTCTTTGCAATAAGCAAACCGACAAGTTATGTGCGCCACAACACCATCTAAGAAAGTGATTCGTCCCTGTTCCTATTAGCCGTTGTTGAAAATGGCATTATATTTTGTTTGCTGGTGCCAGAGAAACGCACAGGACCAAATTCATGCGCACGCAAGCACAAAGATGCGTGTTGGCGTAAATACTAACACCTTGCGCGAATTTACATACAAATTCTAACGTTTGAATTTATATCTTTAGGTTTTTCAGTATGACCAAGAGAAGATTACACATTTTAATGAAAACTTTATTTACACAATTAGCCTACTCATATCATGGCGATTGTCTACAGCAATATACTCTCTACAATCAACACCCAACTTACGTATGTATATCAACGAAACTCGAGGGAGTAGTAATCTTCGCGGTACAGACTGAGAGTTAGGAGCCGCAAGCCGCAGCCTAGACCAACAAAATTATTACTGCAGGGAGCAACAAGCATGACAAATTACCATTTCAGACACATTGATTAGAAATAGCAAAAAATAATCGTGATAAAACAATGTTTAAAGAACACATACCCCAAAGGTTTAGGAAACCTAAATACACTGAGCATAAAGGTGTGAAAATGTTTCAGCATTGTCTACTCATGATACTCGCCACATGCTAATACGCAGTGATCCATATATACTCAGAATGTAAGTTCCACGGTCCTTCAAGACAACATTTCATGACCTCTTTGGGCGTGGTGATCCACCGGCTGGAAAGCTAGGTAAGTAAGGTGTTTACATCACACTACTTTTAGCTCTACTACCTGAAGGTAATTAAATACATATGTGGACATACAGACAAACAAACAAACATACAATCTCTCTGCAAGGCAAAGATATATATGAACTGTGTGGACCCACAGCCTTAAAGAAGAGACTAACACGTATATATAGGGATGATCTTGAAGATTCTCAGTGATCATGAGTTTAGTATATTCTTCTTGTTCTTCTGCCATTCCCACATTATTTTACTACAATGTGTCATAGTTTACAGAAAAGACACACATATTGTAATCACTGTTCGCAAGCCTCGTCCAGATTTGCAGAGGTTGGGTGCGTACCCGAGATTTTACAAGCATTTCCTCTCTGGACAGCGAAACAGATGCACGGCAACAGGAAATTCGCCGCTTTTGAGTGTCTGGTTTTGCTTAATGAATTCCACGTCCACCTTGTTCAAGAACTTAAGTGCAGCTTTACCCCAGGCGCCCAGGGTTTCAGCGCCTATTGTCACAATCATGCAACAATGTTTTAAGTCCCTGTTTTTATTAGTTTTCTGCGTTTCTCTAAAGGTAGCAGCCCCACCTCCCTCAGCTATACTGTATGCTAGATAGGTATCAGCCAGTGCAGATGCACACGTGTAGTCCCACACAACCTGTTATCATCCATCCATGGCTACAGGATGACTTCATGTGGGGTTTGTGACTAGTCAAGTGCTGCACATTTGAGGTTCCTTTTGTGCTGGACACTTTGCTGTAGCTAAACTTCTCTTGATGATGTCATTGACTGCTTCGTGTGCGGCAATCTTTCCCTGCGACTTACGACAGATGAAACCATGGCTGCCGAATTTTTTCTGTCGGCGCACAGCCGCAGATACACCAATGTTTGGTGGAGATAGGGGCGGCAAGACGCAGAACAATACCAGTACACCAGTACTTAGGGCCTGATTGTCCAGACGGGTGTCTGATGCGGAATTAGTGGTAGGGATAGCAGGACTATAGTTATTATGCTATATAAGAGATATTTTGGCTTGGATAACAAAATTTTATTTAGCATTTACATGTAAAAAGTTTATCATATTTTTATGAGAAGAAATTGTTTAATGCGAAAAATAAAAGAGACCTTTCTATAATATATTACATATAATTCATAATATAGTTTTATGCACATACAAATCGGGCCTTAATCTTCTCTATATATTTTTATCATGAATTTTCTCTATACAAATGTTTGGTTAATTATTACACTAATCAAAGGCTCTCGATGTTACCATTCTACTTGATAACAAGGGACCAGTATATTGTCTGTGTCTGATCCCCCCCCCCCCCTCTCCTTCCCCGACTCAAGCCACCTCCCTCATGCCAACCCCAACACAGAATCCCCTTCCACCATCTCCTCCCCTGTCCCCCCCTCCCTGTTCATATTATTAACTCATGTCCACCAACGATTTTATCATCGACCTGACACTCTTGTCTTCCCATTTGGCCATAATTACAACACAACACCAGTGAAGGTCCTTGTCCTGCCGGAAAGGCCCGTTGCCTTCCGGGTGCTCTTGGTAAGTATCAGTTTTAGTATTAGAGATCACTAGATTAATAATAATAATAATAAAAATAATAATAATAATAATAATAATATAAATATTATTTTATTAATTATTTTGATATTACTATTTATTGATAAATTCAAAAGTAGTTATATATTATGCTTATTATTTGTTAATAACAATTTACTCCCGTTACTTGATTCTGTAGACTGTTACACGTCTCATATCGTTCGTCTAAAATGTTTAGTTTCAAATCGTGTGATAACATTCCATAGTTTCATTAGCAAAAGTGTCGTCGGGAGAATAAATATATACAAAAACATTGCAAGAAACTTAGAAACCACCAGAGTAGAGAGCTTGTCTACCGACAGCCGCTCCACCTCCGCCATTCCTCACTCGCCATTTCTTTCTGCTAGTCCTTGGTGGAGGGGCCGAGAACGAGGAGACGAAGTGATAAGGTTAGTGATAAAGCCTGCGAGTGAAACCACTGAGATAAATTCTTTTCGAGGAAAAACGTTGTGTTGAGTCGTGACTCCGTGTTGATCGTCGGAGGAATGTTGTACTAACCAGGATGTTTGTGCCTCACTCCTCTCTCTCTGTCTCTGTCTATCTCTATCTCTGTCTCTCTGTCTCTGTCTCTGTCTCTGTCTATCTCTATCTCTGTCTCTCTGTCTCTGTCTCTGTCTCTCTGTCTCTGTCTCTCTGTCTCTCTGTCTCTCTGTCTCTCTGTCTCTCTCTCTCTCTCTCTCTCTCTCTCTCTCTCTCTCTCTCTCTCTCTCTCTCTCTCTCTCTCTCTCTCTCTCTCTCTCTCTCTCTCTCTCTCTCTCTCTCTCTCTCTCTCTCTCCCCCCTCTCTCTCTCTCTCTCCCCCCCCCCTCTCTCTCTCTCCCTCCCCCTCTCTCTCTCTCATTCTTCTTATGAAAAGTACACATCAACGCTCTCTGCACTACTATCGAACGCTAGGAACGAACTTCCTAAGGCAAGTAGTGTTTTACCAGTCACTATATCCCAGCTAAGCATAAACAAAGCAATAAACTCTCCCTCACTATGCCCGGTCTACTTTGGCCCTTGGTCGTTCACAGTACCCCTAGTTGCACAGGCGGGAGCCATAAAATGGAGACCACACTGAAACAAAAAAAGTTCCAAGTTGAAAAAAAAATTCTTTCTCGTCACGCTCGTCGATGGTAAACTCTTCGAGTAAATTCTGAATCGAGTCTACCATGCCCCTGGCGGAGTTTTATCCAGGGTACACGTCCTCTCACGTCTAGAGAGAGGTCAAGCGTGTTTCTAGTGAGTGTAAGTGGAGAAAATAAGCGGATCGGATGGACGGAAAGGGGGATAGGAGACAGGAGACGAAGCCTCCGGTATCGGCGGTAAGAAAACTGAGCGTTGTGGTTGGAAGGAGTTGCAAGGGTGCGCTTTCCTGGTCCTCTCTCCTTGTGGAACCCGGAGCCAGGTGCTGTAAAACCAGCCCACAACAATCCACACACACACACACACACACACACACACACACACACACACACACACACACACACACACACACACACACACACACACACACACACACACACACACACACACACATGACTCCATACACAGTTTCAAATGTAGATATGATAGAGCCCAATAGGCTCAGGAATCTGTACACCAGTTGATTGACGGTAGAGAGGCGGGACCAAAGAGCCAGAGCTCAACCCCCGCAAGCACAAATAGGTGAGTACATACACACACACACACACACACACACACGCACGCTGAATTGTGCATCTACGATCTGGAATTTCAATCTGGAAACAAAAATAGCTAAAACTAAACTACACTCTACGGATGAACACTAAAAAAACACAAGTGATCCGAAAAGACCACAGGAAAAACTTAATCAACGAAATAATTACAAACCAACCAGAAGAGGTTAGAAGATATTGCAGAAGCAAAAATAAAACAAATTGAAAATAAAAAGCCTGCAAGAAACTATGGAAAAGTGAGTCACTGCCTATATTGACTAACTGATGTAAAGGCGGGACTTGGGGGAAGTCGAGTGTGGGGAAATACAAATGAACCCTCACGAGAGTGTCTATCAGGTTCTGGAGGCTGAGTTGGATAGAGGAGGTAAGCAAAGGTAATTATGAGGAAAAAGTGTTAATCCAGTATGACTATCAACTGAAAAGAATGCGAGGTAAAGGTGCTGGGATATGAGGACAAAGTGAAGGAATGGTGCTCAACAGCAGGTCTATCTGACATCGATTTCAGGCTTTGCAAGATAATACAATACAAAAATTATGTTCCAGGAACACACAATCCTTTCTTGTGCATTAGTTATTAAAACAATAGATAACTCATTGTATGTTTAACGATTATTTATATTATTACTTATATATATATATATATATATATATATATATATATATATATATATATATATATATATATATATATATATATATATATATATATATATAAATTATTTATATATATATAAATTATTTATATATATATAAATTATTCATATATAACTATATATAAATTAAATTATTTATATCATGTAACGTTATATTTGGTAGTTTCGTCATGGAGAGAGTGGTAGAGAAGCTAAGAGGGGGAAATCTATTTTGCAGGCTGTAATATAAACACACAGCT
Source organism: Procambarus clarkii (assembly GCF_040958095.1). Taxonomy (NCBI): domain Eukaryota; kingdom Metazoa; phylum Arthropoda; class Malacostraca; order Decapoda; family Cambaridae; genus Procambarus; species Procambarus clarkii. The sequence continues at coordinate 3,240,561 of NC_091156.1, forward strand.
ACCACAACCGTGTAATGTTGGAGAGGCTGGATGTACGACAGAGACTCAATTGAATAACAATTTAATTTTCACTGCATGTTTAGTTTTGTCTTTGGTATGAAGTAACAGCAATAAATAAGAACATGGTCATGGAGTAAAAATTTGAGGTTAGACTACATAATAGACCCCGTGCGTGAGTTCTAGAGTCTCAAACTCTCCTTTGCAAGTAGATGATGCGCTTTCCTATGTAGATATTCACATTTGCTAAAACATTTTGTTGCAACATCTTGCACGTGTTCATTATTAGTGTATAACTACTTTGCAGAATTCAAAGTATTTTACATATTTGTTACATATAATATAATAACTGATAAAAATAGGAATAATGATTAAAATTAGCATTATTATATGTCTGTCTTTCACATCACATATGTTAAGTGCAAGATAAAACAATTTATGTATAGTTATTTGAAACATTATTATGAGCCATATAATTGCAATAATAATAATAATTATTATTATTATTATTATATCTATTTCGTTGCACTGTTGTTTGTTTTAGATTCAGTTACTCGGAACAAAAAGTTCCAAGTAGCACAGGCTATGGTGAACCCGTAGTAAACTTACCTGGCACAGGGACGGGGCTGTAACTGGTCGTAGCACTTGAATAACGTTAGATACATATTCTTGATTTAAAATAGAAATTCATTTGCAGTGCATTTATGTGAGGTAATGCAGAATATTACGATTATTGTTGTTGTTATAATTATTATTTTTATTATTATTATTATTATTATTATTATTATTTTTATTATTATTATTATTATTATTATTATTATTATATTATTATTATTATTATTGTATCATTATTATTATTATTATCATTATATTTGCATAAAAATTATTTGCAAGTTTGAACTTCACTTTTCATATAGATATCTGCTGTCATGAGGATCGTGACTTCATCATTACATTGACTCATCATAAAAATTCACACTTAGGTATAGTAATATATACCTATATAGTTAACTATATATAATTAAATTTTTGTCAACGAAAGTTCCATAAATTTTCGCCTTTTGGGTGAGACAAACTGAAAAATTGCTGTGTTTTCAAAATGAATCCTTGTTAATCATCATAACCTTTTGCACCTATATATCCGTTGATAATTATTCCTGTTATAATTAAACTGCAAAACCCACATTAACTAGTCAGTTATATCCTCAGTTGGACATTTGCGAATTATAGACGAACAATGTTTCTAGTTCGAAATATTGTTCATATACAGTTGTTGCGAGTTATTAATTTTTTTTGGAAACACACAAACACACAGACACAGACACACTCACATACACACACACACCCAAACATACATACATTATATATATATATATATATATATATATATATATATATATATATATATATATATATATATATATATATATATATATATATATATATATATATATATTTGTTATTATGGTTGATGCCAATAAAATACAGAAATAAGATAATAAATATGAAATTCTCCTCCATCTCCATTAATTTTCCGCACGCAATGCGGAAAATTAATGCAGATATTCTTGTAATAATTTTGCAGCATTATAAGACAGGCGACCTGCCTTGATGAATGTTAGTAGCTGACGTGTTCCTATTGGTCAAGATCTATGACAGCCAGCCAATGGAAAACTTAGCTGGGAGAGATAGGTGTATACACTAGAGGCAAATTGCGTGTAAGTGACTTTGTCAGAGATAAGATAAGAAAGGTCAGGAGATGTTCAAAATCTGCACAAAAAATGTGGGGTATCATAAACAGGCAAGTTAGAGTAAAGAGAATTAATTATTGTTGAAAAGTCTAACAGTAAAGGAGATAGGAAGTATCTGACTATTTTCCTAGAAATTGAATTCGTTGTGGTGCCGCACGCCTGATATTTCTTGTTCTTTTTCACTGGAGTAGGAGGTAGAAAATTAAGTCTCCAAAGGTCATTTTATAATTTTATATTACCTGACGCCAATAGATGAGTTTCGTTGTTCCTGTAAGATTATTCAAATGCAGAGTAGAAGTGGTTACAACTTAGCTGGAAGAACGGATTATACAACTGAGAGTGAAATGAAGTAAGGTGCCACATGGAAGAAAAGGCCCCCTGCAGCCTCCTTATTTCCTATGTTCTTGTGGTGGCTGAGGCATTATGCTTGATGTTGTGTCTTGGTCTTAAAGATGCTAGAATGTAATTGTTAGTTAGCTGGCTGTTAATAGTTAAGCTGATCTTCAATTGTTGTTGCTGCTGTCGATTATTTTAGTTGATGAGGATATTTCTGGTAATGATATCCTGACAAACAACAGTGCCTGGTGCATACGGCTCTCAGAACATCCTAATACTTTTATGCAATCGCTGGTCAGGTGGATACGGAACTGGACGACCAATGGGAGAGCCTGGTTGCCTTGAATGAAATCCTTGAGGCTGGACAAGGGAGGAAGGTGAAGTTGGAGATTAGGAGGGCGAGAAGGAGAGAAAGGGGGGTGGGGTGAAGAATGCCAAAGAGCAGGGTGGCCTGGAGGATGAGAAGAGAAAGACGAAAAGATGAAGGCTGGTGAAGAAAGCAGAGAAAGACGATGAAGAAGGGAAATAGAGAAGGATAATGGTGAAGAACACAGAGAAGGAATATGTAGGGAGATGAAGGGAGAGAGTCGAGAAGGAACCAGCTGGCTGAGCCCTCCCACATTCTGATAACACCTGACAACAGGTACAAATATATGTAACCTAAATACCAAGCTTAGCGGCAAAATGGGTTACTTATCTGCTTACCCTAACATTGATAAATTTTATCACGCAATAAGTCGTGATGTACGTGATATAATAATGTGGCTGAACTTTAAATATGCACGCTAAATGTAGTCTAACAAAGAGGCTAAAATAAAATAAATAACTTTGGAAGTGAGCGTTAGATTAAAGGTTTTGGATTGGGAGAACTATTTTTGTATTTTACTAAAATGCTTGATTTTTGTAATGGAATTACAGGAAAAATAAACAGCTTTGAAAATTCAGGACGCTCCTCTCTTCTGGCAGAAATAATGGAAAATTTGTTAATTTGGAATACAAGAGTAACAAAGGCGTTTAAGTACAAAGGTTTTGCAGATTGGTAATTTAAGATTATTTGCGACCTCCTTTTCAAGCCAGGGGTTGCTAATTACATCCCCATCCTAGACACATACATAGTTAATTAAATCCTGTCACCTAGACACATACATAATTAATTACATCCTATCACCTAGGATAGGTGATTATTAGCAGATTAGATAAAATTATTTCGATTATTATTATCAATTATCTCTTGGTGTTGTAAATATTGAAACGTTTAACGCTGGCATAAATGTGATATTATTATTTATCATTATTATTATTATTATTATTATTATAATTATTATTATTAGTATTGCCACTGATACTAAGTATATACTGACTTTATGCTAGTATCAAAGTCCCCTAAGATACAACTCCTAGCCCAAGATTCAACCCCACAACAGTTGCCTAACTCCCGGGTACCTATTTACTGCTTGGTGAACAGGTGCATTAGGTGAGAGAAAACGTATTCAACCATTTATGTTTCGCCTGTGAACTGAACCCATGATCCCCGAGTGTGTGCCGAGAACGAAGACCACGGAACTACGAGTATTAACACTATGTAATGGTATTAGTAGTATGTTTATTAGTTCATCTGTAGCACCAGGAAGAGCAGTAGTAGTAGTAACAGAATAGTTGTACTATTTGTAATATTAAACTGAATAGTGGTAGTAGAAGTAATGGTAGCAGTAACAGTGGTAGTGGTTTTAATAATAGTAAAAGTGGTAGTGGTGGTGGTGGTAGAAATAATAAATGTATTAGAAGTAGCAGTAGTAATAGGGAGAAGTTTAGTAATAACAGTAGTATTTGGAGTTAAAAAAAGTATTAGTAAGTGATAGTAGTTAAAATAGTAAATAATAAGCGGTAGTAGTAGTAATAGAAGTTGTGGTTGCAGTAACATTAATAATAGTAATAGTAAGAGTGTTGGTAATAGTAGTAGCAACAGCAGTAGTAGTAGTAGCAGTAGCAGTAGTACTAGCAATATGCATAACAAAAGCAGTATATTCAGTAGCAACCACAGAAGAGGTACGGCAATTTATGTAGCAAGAGCGGAGCAACTAACAGTAGCAGCAGGATCAGCACACGCGCACACACACACACACACACACACATATACACACACACACACACACACACACACACACACACACACACACACACACACACACACACACACACACACACACACACATACACACACACACACACACACACACCCGTAGCCGCCACCACAACTCCATCGGCCGCTAGAAACCTCCACCTTAGGCAGGGTCGCCATCTTGTATTCTGGGAGAGTTTAAACCCCCTTTTTTGCACCTCCTCCCCCGTTCCTCTCCCGTCCCACCCTCCCGCACACATCCCCCTCCCGTCCACATCGTCTCTTAGTCCCTTCCGGTGGTCCCCTTTGCATCCATTCTCTCCAAATATACACACGCACGCACACACACCCACACGGGATCCTGCAGGCACAAATAGGTGAGTACACACACATATGGAATATCCTCTAATCAAGGCGCCCTTCTGTATATACTCACCTATTTGTACTTACCTATTTGCTCTCACCTATTTGTGCTTGCGAGGGTTGAGCTCTGGCTCTTAGGTCCCGCCTCTCAACTGTCAATCAATTGGTGTACAGGTGCCTGAGCCTACTGGGCTGTATCATATCTACACTTGAAACTGTGTATGGAGTCTGCCTCCACCACATCACTTCCTAATGCATTCCATGTGTGTGTGTGTACTCACCTAGTTGTGCTTGCGGGGGTTGAGCTCTGGCTCTTTGGTCCCGCCTCTCAACCGTCATGTGTGTGTGTGTGTGTGTGTGTGTGTGTGTGTGTGTGTGTGGCCTCACAGTAGCCAACCAATGCGTCTTCTTAATTCACCTCCTTAGCCAATTGATATTCCAGAGGTTCATTACCATACTGAACAAATTTGCCCCCTAAGGAAACGGCAGGTGACCTGGTGGGAAGAATTTCCTAGCGGAGGTCTAAACATGGGATCATTATATGTGGTGGGGGTCTGGATGATTCTTCTGTGTATTGATCACGACGCGAGGCAGAGAAAGGAAGGAAGAGAGAGAGAGAAAGAGAGAGAGAGAGAGAGAGAGAGAGAGAGAGAGAGAGAGAGAGAGAGAGAGAGAGAGAGAGAGAGAGAGAGAGAGAGAGAGAGAGAGAGAGAGAGAGAGAGAGAGAGAGAGAGAGAGAGAGAGAGAGAGAGAGAATGAGAGAGAGAATGAGAATCAAAGAGAGTGAAATCCTTTTGGTCAACAACGATAACTCCACATTAAAGGATGAGAAGACGATGGTTTAGACGAAACAGAGAAGGAAGGGGGGGATGAAGAAAGATTAATATTAGGTAAGTAGGAAGAAAAAGGAAGGGAAAAAGAGCACGACAGTTGGCTTGATGGAGGGTAGGACAGGAGCTCAATGTGTGTAAGAATGTGGGGAGTGGCGGGAGCGGATTAGAATGGGAGGCAAGACAGAGAAAGATAGGATAACGCTAGGAGAAAACATTCAGCCAGGTAATGGCAACACTGCCGTCTCAAGGAATGGTCTCCCAGTCCTTAGTTTCAGAACTGACTGCAAATTAAATGGAGTTTCGTCTGACAGAAGCAGCTAGCACCTCGGGTCGTCTCTGGTGCTCGGCGAGGCAACGCCATTAAAATTGTACCATCATTGGCAGGAGAGGAAAGACGAAGGATTTGCTGGAGGTGGAACTGAGAGAGGAAGGGTGTGGCGTGAAAGAAGAGGGAGGGAGGGTAGACCGGCGTTACCTCCCCCCTTTCTATCTATATACCTCTCTTCTTTTTTTCTCTCTCTTTCCCTCCCACTCTCAATTCCATCTTCTTCTCCAACACTTCTTTACTCCGCATTTTGAGTGAAAATTTAATTGCCAAAGAGGATTTCTCGCCCACTACTAGAGTTTCTGGAGACTAGGATGAGGTAGTCAGTATCATAAATTACTGCTACACAAAAATCTTATTATTATTATTATTATTATTATTATTATTATTATTATTATTATTATTATTATTATTGTCATTATAATTATTATTACTATTATTATTACTATTATTTTATTGTTATTTGCCTTATTATTATCATTATTGTTTTTCTTATTAGTGTTATTTTCTTTGTTTACTTTCATCCTAGTTGTTAAGGTTTACTTCGGAGTCTATAGGCTGTAAATAAAAATTTTCTCTACAATTATCTGTTGCAATGTGATGATTATCATAATTATTACTCTATTACTATAATAATAATAATATTATTATTATTATTACTATTATTGTTATTATTATTATTGTTATTATTGTTATTTACAGCATTATGAGCTGGACGCTTATGTGATACCCAGCAAACCAATAAGAATGAAAGAACTTTAAGATATTTTGAAGATATCCAATATACTGGCAATGTACAAACATGGAGACACATAGGTACTTTAGTACAGGCCAGTGGCTCTCTTGCATATTAAGTAAAGCGATGGAAAAGACAAAAGAAAAGAAGCCACTCTCTTATTCGTAACATCTGGATATGAGACCCCATGATTCCTCCGAACCCATGTACGGCCTTGAACGTTCCAACGCTTCTAAACCTCAAATCCGCCCACTCCCACGAATCCACCCAAAGACTCAGGTAATAAAATAATCAACGATCCCTTCAGTGTCAGTCCACGCTACTGGACCAGGAACACGTCTATGGCATCGGATTTGGAAATCCCAAGAGACCCGCTGCCTCTCATGCCCACGAACCCTTTTTCAATCTACCCACACCCTTTCCCACCACCCACGCCTCAACGTGGATGTTCCCCGGAGCGGAAACTACATTAGAGTGGTAATGGGATAGTGTTGAAATGGATTTTCATGAAAATGTATACAAACGCACGGAAGGGCATTAAAGCCAGGTCATAAGAGGCTCCGTAAACATGTAATTAAGTCGGGTACACAGAAGGTAATTACATACTATGCATAATGCCAAAGGAACAGCTGATTAGAAGATAATTAGCATGTCAGTGTTCTCATACACCACTTTCCTTGCTTCCTTCACCCTTTCCATCCATTCCATCCACCTCCCTCCCAAAATAAAGTTTGAAAATACCCTTTGCTGCATTTCAGTTAAATTCTGTTCACTGTGATATAATGGATTGTTCTGTTCACTGTATCTGTATTTTCACATTAATTTTTAGAAATGTGTATGAAGAGCTAAAGAAGAGGTTTGATGGTTTTCAAGCCTGAAAATGAACTCCATCGATTTCAGAAGCTGATGACATTTGCTACTGTAGGAGACGAAATAATTAGAGGAGCCTCAAATTCACGAAAAATGCTAGGACCGATATGATCAATCCGGAAAGAGGCCGCTGAGGCTTTGTGTAGACCCATTACTACAGTCTGTAACGCTACTGCAAAGGCTACAAAATAACCTCTGAACTACAAACTTGTGTCACTAACAAGAAGCACGTGAAAGAAGCTGAGGAAACCAATTAAATAAAGACAAAAATAAACTTGTAAATAAGATAAGTTTGTTTTTACATTCTAACATGGGTTTAACAGAGGAAACACATGTATGAGGAAGTGAATAGTTCTTTGAAAAGATTGCTCTGATTAAACAGAAACAAATTGCCTGGACAGACGACTGTGCTTTCATCATTTGTTCAGAATCTTTAAAAGATTGGTACTAAGGCTGAAGCGCAAGTGTTGAAAAGGAAATACAGCATGAGTCTTACAACTCAAAAAAGTCGTAGAACACGGAAAAATAACTACGACATACTAAATATTTCTACTTATCGACTGGGTGGACAAGGACAGACTGTTCGGAATGTGGGGGATCTGACAACACTTTATCTAAATTTATCACAGAGGGAGAACTTCTGCAGTGTTTTGAGAAATAACGAAGTTGAATAAACTAAAACAAAATATATTGCAGGCTGTCTACATACACGCTTTCCAAAGTTAGTTAAGATGGGGGATGAAGAACTGAAACTCAACCCTCGCAAACACAGTTAGGTTAGTACACATTAGTAAACACAAACGCATACATACTCAGGCACTGTAAAACCAACCACAAACCAGCCACAAGCGTTCAGCACTACAAATGTCAACAAAAATAAGCTTTATAGTACGTATAAGCTTTAAGACGTACATACACGTCTCTTAAACAAGTGACCGGCTTGGGTTCAAACCACTGGCTTGTTCCGCTTCCCCTCACCTCTAACCCCTTGCTAAGAATTCTTGACAATATATATGAAAAAATCTATATTGAATCAGAATAGCAACCAAAATTTTCCTTCATATTACCGCTAAGAATCCTCTGTACTCTGAAGAAGTTTTAAATATATTTTTGGGGTAAATATATGAAAGATATATAACAGAACCATTAGTCAGGTCAAGCTGGAAAGATGAGAAAGATGCTAACAAAATTCGACGTCACTTAAGCAAAACTATCATCAATCCCGAGTAAATTACATGTTTTATATTTTGTTAACCGGTATTGGAGAAATATAACAAAGAGAAATTAAATTAATTTATTTTCTAACTTTTTCCTTTTTTCTTTTCATAATTCTGCCATTTATATATCATCTAATTCCAATTCTATTAAGCAGATAATTTTATTTAATGGAAAATACAATTCAATACAGATAATTTTATTTAATGGAAAATACTATTCAAATGTGCAATAAAATATAAAAAACCTCACATTAGCCTTCTGTGAGTCTGTTTGGCACATCTTGACAGTGTAATTGTACCTGTTAAGCGTGCAGATAAAGAGATACACAGAAACATAGAGATACATACAAAAACTGAGACACAGACTGAGAGACAGAGAAGGGTAGTGTACACATTCGTTGGAATCCTGATGATATTCCCATTTATTACCTTTATTTCTCATTATTTTCATGAATTTGTTTTGGTGGAGTGATGCGCAGTTGACCCGGGCCCCACCGGGTACTCCCATCTAGTACATAACTAAATACGTTTGTATTATTATTCTTCACGTGAATATATGGTTCCTATACACACGGACCCTGATATTATTCACATGTACCCTGATGTTATACACCTGGACCCTGGTGTTATACACCTGGACCCTGGTGTTATACACAGGGACCCTGGTGTATATACATGGGCCCTGGCATATACACATGGACCCTGGTGTATACACATGGGCCCTGGTGTATTCACATGGGCCCTGGTGTTTTACACATGAACTCAGCTGTTCTATAATTTGGGTTCTTTTATAATATTGGGCTAAGTGAACTTTTGTATTCTATTATATGCTATTTTGTGCTGTCGTATTCTGCTGTTTAATGTTATACAGTAAAAATAACAGAACTAATAAGGCCATTTAAATGCAAATAAACACTATTTACACAAAGCCATTTCAGCTAGACAGTGTCGGGCTTGAATCACTGTAAATGCCTGCTGCCAATTAGTATATATGAAAAAAAACCAGTCTTACGTAGTTTAATGGGTTGAATTTGTAAAATTCGTTATTCGCTTAGTACTTAACTCACTAAATATGACTGATTTGTCGTATAAGTGAACCCAGCATAAAAAACTATAGTTCTTATAGAAACTATTGGTACAATGTACAGAATGGACTGATGTAACCAAAAAAGATTGTTTTGCTATTGTAATACTCCGAATAGCATGCCAAAAAGAGGAAAATAACTAAAACAAAACATATTTTCTCCCATGCCTAAATTTCCAATCATAGGCCTATTTTACACCATCTTAGGACTAATTAAGTATTTACATGTAGTATAATAAGCAAAAGAAAGTTTAAATTTAGTTGTTACCCTCTTTTACCTCCCTCTACAAAATTTATAGTACAAAACGTGTTTTTTGGTGTAGCAGTCCAGTTTTATACTGCATCAGTAATGGCAAAAGTACTATAATCTTTGGATTATAGGTTGTATACAATAATCAGTACTGCATGAAACCTTCAAGAGTTATTCTAAGAGGTTACAGTGTGGCTCTGAGCTCAGATAAACTGGCGGTTGCCAACTGTTATATTGTCTTGTTGGAAATTGGACACCTCGTAGCAAGCAGGTATGATAATGTGCTAAGCCAGTTTGTTTATATAGCACTTTAAAGAGATATGAGGATGATGTGAAGGAACGGTGATTCACATTTACCACGATTACCAATCTGTTGGTAAGTTTTGTTGTTAGTAAGTCTAGTTGGTAAGTTTAGTTGTTAGTATGGTGTTCCATCCACCGCACACGAACACACGTCCATGTCTTCCACCTCCTGTTCGCAACCCATCCGCAGCTTATGTCAAGTCCCGGCCAGCCCTAAATACGCATTCAGCAATTTTACAGAGGAAGAGAAAGCGGTATTTTCTTGAATATTAATTAATATTTTTATTTGTTAAGTTTAAATTTATAATAAGTCTATGATAAGTAAGTTTTGCTATTTTGATTTTGTTGGCAATTATTTGCATTCTTGGTAAGCGAGAAAAGCAGTTACTGCCAACCCGTCATCGACTCAAGTCCAGCACATTCAGCGTTCGACCCCACAGACGCGTTCAAAATTTTTTACATGCTCTTCATTCAAAACGGAAATTTTCTCAAGTATAAATTAATATCATATTATATTAGCATATTGTGCATATATAGGAATAGATTACGGTAGGTTAGGTATTTTGGTTAAGTTGGCGATTATTTGTATTTGTAGAACCTTGGTGAAGCAGTTACAGCGTTGTGGTTCTAACACAGTTCGTCAGTGAAGCACTTGTTCTGGAAGTGTTCGAACGAAATCAGTTGTGAGTCTTGTGTAAACCGTTTATCATTCATAAACAGGGGGGTTGGCGGGAGCATGGAATCACTTTTGGGTCTTTGTTTGGAGGACAGGCTGGTTAGAAAAGGGCTGCCCAATTACAGGGGGAGGCCAATGCACTGTTCAAGAGAACATCGCCAATGCACTGCTCGAACATCGAGAGTTTTCATTCACAAACAAGGGGATCGGCAACTGGATTGACGACAATTTTGCCATTGTTTATAATGGCCAAATTGCCATGAAGATATACTGGGATGTTACCGCTACTGCCAACACCATAATAAATAAAGCAGTAATGCAATTTCATGGTTCGGAATAGGAGTCGGGTTCATGAGAAATATTGTTGCTGGAATTACGAAGCATTATTGAATTGAACAAACTGAGCCGAGCTGTTTTTAGCTCTGCGGCTATTTGACGGGCAATAGTTGTGTTCCTGAATTCTGTGTTGATTCCGTTGGTGCCTCACCGAGGGGTGTGTTGATGCCCTTGGTGTATCCCTGAAGGATGTGTTAGCGAACTTGTTGTATACGTGAGGACTGTATTGGTACCCCATGACGTATTCTTGAAGGCAGTGTTAATATCCTTAGTGTATTCTTGAGAGCTCTGTTGAAAAACCGTGCGAGTCCCATGTGGGGCAGCTTCTCTGATGTCATTTAATGTTCTAAATCAGGTAAGTGATGCCCATAATTTTTTTTTACGAGCCCTCGCTATCCACAAAACAATAGTACTTATACTGACTGTAACCGACGTTAATACGTCAAAAATTTGACTTGCACATCTGTTAAATAGCAGACAAGATGAGTGTCTTTTATGGTGTTAATATAATTTTTTCTAAAATATAAATTAATTGTATAATATTTTAGGGTTTATACATAATTAAGAGTGGAATAAGTTAAAAAGGTTTTTTGATTACGTTGATTTAGGAATCATTTTGGTTACGTTGGTTTAGGGAATGTTTACAGTATTTACTGAAACTGAACGAAACACGTTTCGATTCATAGCTTCGAACATGGTCAAACTGACTATTAGTCAAATAATTGTCTGTCCTCATCAACAAAACCCAAATGTTCACTCCACGCATCCGCCAAATCCCTTTCTATGAATGAAAAACGCGTTAAACATGGCACAAATGCTGATGTTTAAACATTTATCGAACAACGCTTCACTGACGACTTCTGTTCGAATCACATCTCTAACTGCTTCGCTTTCGCACTAAAAGTACAAATAATTGCCAACAGACTCTAAACGCCTAACCCAACCTACGGTTAAATATGTAGAGTATGCTGATATATAATTTTATTAATTTATATTCGATAAAATATCTATTTTGAATGAGCAGCTTTTTAAAATTGATAAATTCGTCTAGAGTTCGGCTGCTGGATGAAATGAACGTAACCTAAGGACGGGTTGAAAAAATGAATTGCGTACGTTTTAATGTTAGTATCTGACATACGTTGTAAATCCTACGGCCGTTTCTTTTGATTAAGGGCTGCTGGTCCACCAGGTGTCTCCCGAGTCAACAAGATAACATTACTTTTGTTACGAGTATTTTCTTGGTAGTTATATTTATAATTCAACAGCTTATTACAACTGACGGTAATTTTAATTGCATTATAATTATTTGTTTGCTTTTAAGCAGAATTAGTAAATAATTTAACTTTTTTGTTTTAACTGACCATTCATTAGTTTACCTAAATAGATAAATGCATACAAATTTATGAATGCATACCTAAATTTATCTAAATGTTGCTATGCATACAATTGTATGATGCTTGAGTGTATATTTGTTACATAAGTATTTGTATATTACGAATATTTGAATACATATAATTCACTAATTATGAATTATGCATGAATTAATACATATCGTCAATCATCATATCTTGTTGTCCCCTTTTATGATTTTCTTTCACAAGTTTACCTTAAAATTCCCCATTTTATCCTTTCGCGCATCTTTCCATAAAACAATTTATTAACTAATCTGTAAAATCGTCCATTCATCATTACATCCACCTGTGTATCCACCGATCCGTTCGTCCATCAACCAGATAATCCTTTTTCCTGGTCTTTCTCATCTGCGGTGATGTTCAGTCAAATAATCTCCTGTATCCAGTGTAGAAAACATGTCGCGCTGTTTTAGATTTAGATTTAATGCCTTTTGAGACAATCATCCTTGCCAACTAACGTTCACGTCTAATTCATTAGTTCCTAATAACGTCCCTATCAAAAAAAGACTATTTCAAAATTTCTAGCCATCCATTACGAGTTCTCTAAACCACATCGGCTTACAGGTTACATAGTCCCCAAAAAATTCAAAATGACTGCAAGACGGTCGATAAATATTCAAAACACCAACCTTTAAAAAATGTCTTCAAAGCTCTCGTATATTTCAGGTCTACAGTAGTTCCCAAACCATTCATAACTTAACCAGCCTAAAGAAGTTCCCGAAGACTGCATAGTTCCCAAAGCACACATAGTTCCAAGGGTTCAAGAGGTTCACAGAACCAACAATGCTCCCAAACCGCATACACAAGTCTTCCAGGCCCAAGCTAGCTCCCCCAAAACATCCCATCATAGCCCCAGGAAGTTCAGTTGGTGAGCCACAATTACGAAAAACTTGCCAGTTTACCAGCCACAATGATGTACTTAGTAGGGATAATATCTTAACATTTCCGGCTTTTAATCTAAGGTCAAGTTGTTTATATTTTTCTATCAAGGTTGTCTTTTTACTATCTTCTCTCGGTCGAATTGCTACCCCTCTCCCGGACTAATTTAATATATTATTTTCAGTCGTGATTAAAATACATATAAAGAGGAAACTTTTATTCATTATTATTGTCAATTTCGATTTTTCATTTTTTTCTTCCTTCGCTTATTTATTTTAAGTTACAGGAGTCTATAAATGTTGAGTAGGGAAATGTTAATGATCAAGCGCCAGTTTTGAATTGCAGATACTCCATCAACTGATTTCAAATGTGAAATCAATTTTGGTTTAAGGTGTTCTGTGACACTTTTCAAAGAATATTATGTTTGCATTTTAGAAGGGAGAATGAGTTATGAATAAAATAAAGTATACACTGTGGATTATAATTTAACATGATCAGACAAACGCTTAATATAATATAGACGGCCTAATGCCAACATAGTCACTGTTTTGACTAATGATTCTCCCTCCACTCATGTAATAGGCTTAGGACAGGCTACAGATGGTAGGCATCAATATAAAATGTGTACTCCCGTAACCAGACTGGAGCCCAGGCTGTTATGGCGATAACTTAATCAGTAGGGCTGCTGCATGCAGCGCTCCGCAGGGGTCAAAATAGCCACATGGCGTTAGAGCCGTCAGCAGACAGTAGGTAACGTATGGTGTTGCAAGTGTAGTATACGTCAGCAAGGGTTAAATGACTACGGAGTGAATGTAGACAGCAAATATAGTAACATCTCCCAGCACGAGTGATTCGTCAAATCTCGAATATGCTGTATTTGCTGTAATGATGCTGGGCACTTCACTAGGATAAAGATGGCATTGGTATACAGAATAAAGATTGTATAATGCAGTGTAAAATGTGCAAATTAAGCATGATATTCGAGACAGTAAAACTGGGTTAATGAACTATGATTGCAGTGTATTGGGGATGGAAACTCGGGTATTTTACTCTAACTTAATAAAATAAGTGTAGCTTCAAGGAAAACACAAACCATTACGATTATTCATGCAATCAACTGATACTCTCGCCTTAAGCATTAACCCTTAACCCAGGTGTTGTACACACAATAAGGATTCACTCAATTGACACGACTTATTAGGCAATATTAACAAACATTCACACCGTAATAAACTTCCTTACACCAATAAAAACTACATTCGTGTCTTTAAAATGGGGTTCCTTTCCCATGACAAAATCGCTATCCTCTTGCGGCAAGCTGCTTATCAGATTACAAGACTTGCCTCATTTACACCTCACGGTTATCAATAGTTAAACAAAATGAGTACAGATTATCTTATCTTTGGGGTCGGTCCATGCTAAGACCGTCCCTAGAGACGCAATCGTAAAGTTTTGCGTACTGTGTTAGCAAAAATTGTTTCTTCTTGAATGAAAATTTACATGTGTCAATTATAATTTAGTTTTAGTTTGTTCTAAGAGAGATTAGGTGTCTTGGCTCTCTTGTTAATAATTTATATATGCAATACGGAAGATAAATGTTTTTATGTGAAATGAGAGCACAAGAAGAGAGCAAAGAACAGCTCACGAGAAGTTCGAACTTAATCTGTTCATAAACAGGGGGTTTGGAGGCTGGATTTACGTGCATTTGGTAAGTTTTTAAGGGCTAGAGTTGAGTCCTTCATGGTCTAAGTGTGGGTATTGATCGATCCTTCACACAACATTCCAAAGCATTTTATTCTGATCACAATCTTTCAAGAGGTTTCAGTAATGACTTGCTTTCGTGATTAGCCTGATCCACTCACTGATTCTGACGAATGCAAACTTTCGATAGCCGTTAGCCTGACCTTGTAGATTTAGTCTGGTAGTTATTATTATTAACATCTTTATTGACAAAGTAAATATACAATTTTGACTAATTGGAGTTCATTTAATACAATTAGGTGTTATTGGAGTGAAGATGCTGCGTATATTCACTGTCATGCATGACAGATGACCATTCATTAGACATAAGGTTCAATTGATAGATTCAAATACATATATTTTATGAGGATACAATTTGCTACATTAAATATTATATATAATTTATTCTGCGAGATTTTAAATACAACTTCCAATTGGAAATAATTAACTTCTATTTTAAAACACGAGGAAACGTAGACTGTATATTTGGATCCGAACCCGGGATCCTCTTCAGCAACGAGGAGGACCCGCAGCAAACAACTTCCTGTTGTTTGCTGCTGGAGAGAGATTTATAGGAGATGTAGAAAAAAACAAAGTCAGCCAGTGTGATCTTGAATACAACGGGAATAACACTAAAAATAATATATACACATTTCGGCCCGTTTGTTTATATAGAGTTGTGTTGCCAGTGCAGCCCGTCCTCCTAAGGTTTCCTAACGTCAAGAAAACGGTCAAATTAAATTTTCTCTCCTAACCACCCAGAGGCCCCACAACAGAAAACGGGACTGCACGCCACTTTCGCCAGCCGCTTCCATGTTCTAATATGACAATTTTTGACTTTATGTAACACATACGATCGAAATTCGACGTTCTTTGTAGGAAGACTGGTTGTTTAGACACGAGAGAAAAGTCAGAAAAAGTCAAGGTAAATCTGAATTGCTTATGTTTTTAGTTGTTCAGCATATCATATTTCCTTGTTCCTCTGTTTTATTGCCCCTCTTTATAATTATCTTATCGCCGGATGGTTTTGTTACTTGGTCTGCCTTCCTGCGAAAAAATATTATTTCCTTTGCAAGTGCAGAGAGGGAAAGGGGTGGGTGGTGCTTGGGTTCGATAAGGGGAGGGAACGGGCACGAGAGGGTGGAGGGTGGGAAGGACACGAGAGGGTGGAGGGTGGGAAGGACACGTGAGGGTGGAGGGTGGGAAGGGCACGAGAGGGTGGAGGGTGGGAAGGGCACGAGAGGGTGGAGGGTGGGAAGGACACGAGAGGGTGGAGGGTGGGAAGGACACGAGAGGGTGGAGGGTGGGAAGGGCACGAGAGGGTGGAGGGTGGGAAGGACACGAGAGGGTGGAGGGTGGGAAGGGCACGAGAGGGTGGAGGGTGGGAAGGACACGAGAGGGTGGAGGGTGGGAAGGGCACGAGAGGGTGGAGGGTGGGAAGGACACGAGAGGGTGGAGGGTAAGAAGGACACGTGAGGGTGGAGGGTGGGAAGGACACGAGAGGGTGGAGGGTGGGAAGGGCACGAGAGGGTGGAGGGTGGGAAGGACACGAGAGGGTGGAGGGTAAGAAGGACACGTGAGGGTGGAGGGTGGGAAGGGCACGAGAGGGTGGAGGGTGGGAAGGACACGAGAGGGTGGAGGGTAAGAAGGACACGTGAGGGTGGAGGGTGGGAAGGACACGTGAGGGTGGAGGGTGGGAAGGGCACGAGAGGGTGGAGGGTGGGAAGGACACGAGAGGGTGGAGGGTGGGAAGGACACGTGAGGGTGGAGGGTGGGAAGGGCACGAGAGGGTGGAGGGTGGGAAGGACACGTGAGGGTGGAGGGTGGGAAGGGCACGAGAGGGTGGAGGGTGGGAAGGACACGAGAGGGTGGAGGGTGGGAAGGACACGTGAGGGTGGAGGGTGGGAAGGACACGTGAGGGTGGAGGGTGGGAAGGGCACGAGAGGGTGGAGGGTGGGAAGGACACGTGAGGGTGGAGGGTGGGAAGGACACGTGAGGGTGGAGGGTGGGAAGGGCACGAGAGGGTGGAGGGTGGGAAGGACACGTGAGGGTGGAGGGTGGGAAGGGCACGAGAGGGTGGAGGGTAAGAAGGACACGTGAGGGTGGAGGGTGGGAAGGACACGTGAGGGTGGAGGGTGGGAAGGGCACGAGAGGGTGGAGGGTGGGAAGGACACGAGAGGGTGGAGGGTGGGAAGGACACGTGAGGGTGGAGGGTGGGAAGGACACGTGAGGGTGGAGGGTAAGAAGGACACGTGAGGGTGGAGGGTGGGAAGGACACGTGAGGGTGGAGGGTGGGAAGGGCACGAGAGGGTGGAGGGTGGGAAGGACACGAGAGGGTGGAGGGTGGGAAGGACACGTGAGGGTGGAGGGTGGGAAGGGCACGAGAGGGTGGAGGGTGGGAAGGACACGTGAGGGTGGAGGGTGGGAAGGGCACGAGAGGGTGGAGGGTGGGAAGGACACGAGAGGGTGGAGGGTGGGAAGGACACGTGAGGGTGGAGGGTGGGAAGGACACGTGAGGGTGGAGGGTGGGAAGGACACGTGAGGGTGGAGGGTGAGAAGAACCTTAAGAAGACCTGCTGGCTGAACAACCAAAAACATAAGCAATTCAACCTTGACTTTTTCTTACTTTTCTCTTGTTTTATTTGAACATCATATTTAAATCCTATTAGAAAAAGGTATATATTTTATTTAACTTGGTGTGAAGAGATAAGAGAGACTTGTAGAGGGGCGGGGGTTATCGTAAGGGAAGGGAAGTCTTTGGGAAGGGGTAGTGGTGTGTAAGGGAGGAACCAATCCCCCCCCCCCTTTCCCACCTTCGGAAAGTGGAGAGTAGAGAGGAGAGACCTTGAAGAGGGAGGTCAAGAAAAAATAGAGAGAACGGTTTTAATTTAACTAACAAGCTACGTTACTATAGTAAAGCTTCTAAAAACTACGTCGTCTAAAAACTTCGCCGACATAGCGTTCAGACGCATGCAAATAATAGAGGGAACAGCAAGAGGCCAATTACCGCATGCGAGGCACGTCCAATTTAAACCCAACCATGCGGCGCTCCCACATCTATGTTACCCGGTAATATATTCCACGTATCAACAACACTACTTCTAAATAAGATTGAAATGCTGAGGAATATTGTGTACTCTTTTTTCCCAGTGTTTGTGAACGGGATATCGATTTATGGTACCGAGGAACGGTAATTATCAGGAGAAAGCATCAAGCCATTATGACTATTCTGAAAGTTTTAATCGTAAGGAAGAGAAGAGGTGAGAAGACAGAAGAGGTGGACATTGGCAATATGAGATGAAAATGGTTTAATTTTGTATAAAGACATAATCCTGAGAAAATAATTTTGTGACAATGACATAATCCTCTTTTTTTTTATTTATTTTTTTTACAAGAAATTATCTTACTTTCTACCTAACTCAAAAACTCCTTTCCTCGTTTCTACTCTCAATGCACTCCTTATCCCTTATCCTTTATTATCCTTATCAGGATACCACTTCCCTCTCTTCCCACCCTCTCTCTTCAGTGGGCACTTCCCCCCCTACCCCTCCTCACTCCCCTCCCCTCCCCTTGTTCTTCTGAATAGCATGAACACTCCCTCCCCCTCTAACCTACTTCTTCCGTTTTCTAGGATAGCCTGCCCCCTTTCCCCCACTCTCTTAGATGGCCTACATGGATTGCTATCAGCTCATGGATTGTAAATTATATGACAGAAACTCTCATCTGTACTCCGATAGATCCAGTAAATAGGGTAGAGCGGCCCTGCCGAGTGTGAAGCAGGGTAGGGCGGCCCTGCCGAGTGTGAGGCAGGCTGGGGCGGCCCTGCCTAGTGTGAGGCAGGCTGGGGCGGCCCTGCCTAGTGTGAGGCAGGCTGGGGTGGCCCTGCCGAGTGTGAGGAAGGCTGGGACGGCCCTGCCTAGTGTGAGGCAGGCTGGAGCAGCCTTGCCTAGGTGTGAGGAAGGCTGGGGCGGCCCTGCCTAGTGTGAGGCAGGCTTGAACGGCCCTGCCTAGTGTGAGGCAGGCTGGGGCGGCCCTGCCTAGTGTGAGGCAGGCTTGAACGGCCCTGCCTAGTGTGAGGCAGGCTGGGGCGGCCCTGCCTAGTGTGAGGCAGGCTGGGGCGGCCCTGCCTAGTGTGAGGCAGGCTGGGGCGGCCCTGCCTAGTGTGAGGCAGGCTGGGGCGGCCCTGCCTAGTGTGAGGCAGGCTGGGGCGGCCCTGCCTAGTGTGAGGCAGGCTGGGGTGGCCCTGCCTAGTGTGAGGCAGGCTGGGGCGGCCCTGCCTAGTTAGAGGCAGGCTGGGGCGGCCCTGCCTAGTGTGAGGCAGGCTGGGGCGGCCCTGCCTAGTGTGAGGCAGGCTGGGGCGGCCCTGCCTAGTGTGAGGCAGGCTGGGGCGGCCCTGCCTAGTGTGAGGCAGGCTGGGGCGGCCCTGCCTAGTGTGAGGCAGGCTGGGGCGGCCCTGCCTAGTGTGAGACAGGCTGGGGCGGCCCTGCCTAGTGTGAGGCAGGCTGGGGCGGCCCTGCCTAGTGTGAGGCAGGCTGGGGCGGCCCTGCCTAGTGTGAGGCTGGCTGGGGTTTCCTTGACGAAGCATTCATACATCTAATCATGCTCATCCGGGTTGTGAACGGCATCTCACGTTCCATTAGCATGTCTCCCTTATTCCTAATGGTCAGCGGGCCTGGTCCTCCCGTGTTAGGCACACGCTCTCTTCTCTCGAGACGTAATAAACATTATGTCTCTTGTCAGGAAGCAGTTGTTTTTGTTCCTTCGCAATCTGCTCTCCATGCGATATACAGATTATATATTTAAGACTTGTGTATTATGTAGTTAATGCTTATTCACATGGGATTCTTTAATATGTTTTTTTTTGCATTTCGTATAAAAAATATAACTGAATCAACAATGCAGCCCTCCATGTAGGAACTTTAAATCATACACCAACAGTAAAATCGTGATAGAAACACGTTATATTCATTACACACAATGAAACCATGACATATATGCACTCCGTGTGGTTTTTACCAGCAGCAGTTCTCACATCAGTGTACGCTCAGTGAGGTCCATAGAAACTATGCATCCCTAGTCTTGAGTCTTGATCGTTAGAGGATTCCGTCTTTTTCTTATCAAATTTGGTTTAAGATGATTTAATTAAAGTTTACTTCATGTCATCTCTCTTTTTCAGTCATTTATCGGTACCTGCAACTCGGTAATTGTGTTTATCAATATCTATAAAAGTGTGTTCAAAGTTGGAAGCCAGACGCTTGCGGCTAGCCTCTCCAAATTTTGCAAGGTGTCTGCTCTTGGTTCGGGAATGGTCATGGGTGGGTCGGGGTCTACCTCCATGTTCCATATTTTGCATAAAGTAAATTATACTATTTTCCAATTTCGCTATATACCAGATATAAGAGGGGGGGGGGTTATCCCTCGCTAAGAGAAGAAAAGGCGTAGAAAAGGTAGGAAAGGGTGGTTGGTGATAGGTAGGGCAGGTGGAGAACGAAAGGAAAGATGGGTGAAGGGTAGGGTAGGTAATAAAAGAGAAGGAAGATAGAAAATAGTGGGGAAGGTGGTGAAGGTGAGAAGTTTGTGAACGGTAAGGAAGATAAGGAAGGTTAGGGGAAGGTGATGAAAGAGAGGAAAGGTTGTAATGAAAAGGAAGATAGTGATAAAGATAGCTGTAGATAGTGACGTGTTAAATGTGGGTCCTCCTTGACCCCAAAAAATCTATTAAACACAATTAGAAAAGGAGCAACAACATAAGACGTTCTAGGGAAGAAGGCATGATGGTCCTGTCTTTTGATGAAAATGACGTAGCAGCCCTCATTTAGGTAGTCGGAAACGTCAAAAACTTCTCTTCCCCTTATTTTTTGGGGGGGGTCATACCCGTCAGTTTAAAGGATTGATGACTTATCACCTCAAAAAAGACGGAGGAAAGGCTTTATCTCTCTCTTATCTGGGCTCAGGTGCCGTAAACGACAACACTAAAACGTGTTCGAGACATAGAGGCCTCCGCTATCACCCTCGACAATTCTCAACGCATCTCTTGAATTTATCTCTGCTAAAGACACTGGTGGGAGAGAAAGCAGCAGGATCCATCTCTCCAGATGCTAAATAACCCCATACGAATGGAGAAAGCTCCCCCCAAATGCTGAATTTCGAGTTATAATGAATTTTAAAAGGGTTTTAATATCGTCGTAAAGTGGCAACTAGATATTTTACAATGTTCCTCGCTAGTGGTCCTTGCAACATTGGCGAGACCTTAAAAATATAGTTATTGCAGACCCGGGTATCGGCCGCTATTGGCTAATAAGTCATTTGCCTTGTTTATTTCTCATTAAAAGGAGCATAATGTTAGCTGAATTGCTTGCAAGATCTCAGTTTCTGGCAGAGTTGTGTGGAGACCGGTGGGGTGTGTAGCGTTGTCTGGCTGGACCTTCAACCGTGCTATAAGTGGGGGAGCTAAAGGAGGGGGGGAAGGGGGTGAACCCTAATGTTGTTGGTGTTGATGTGGTGGGGGATACCTAATGATCCTCAAGGAGTATATCTAAAGTGTGTGTGTGGGGGAGATGAGGGAGGGAGAGAGGAATGTACGCCGTCCGGTGTATAGTGTTGATGGTGAGGAACTGCCGCGGCCAGACACACTGTGCTCTGGGTGGTTTAACCCTGCGGCAAGAGCAGTCTTAAGAGAGTGGTAAATGAATAATTTGTAGGCTACCAGCGTACATGGAAAATATTGAGTACGTTCATTAAACCCTTATGATAACTGAACTCGTATGTACTAGGGGCGGGCAGGACCCCCTATTGGTCTGGGGGACAAGCAGCACTGCTTCTCATTGGCTGGCAAGAGTTTGAATTCTTTCTGACTATAGCCGTATGGTAGAATACTCATATAATGGACCTTAATTGTTATTAACCGTGAGGTGGATGTTTTTCAAAGTGCGTTTACTATTTAAAAACCGCAAGAGCTTTGTGTACGAGGCAAGTTTGAATCGCCTGTAAGTGGCACCTGTACATGAAAGCTGTTTAAAGTTTTTTCTTGCGCTCGACTCTTGTCGATAACTCACTAGTTACTTTAACAGCGTCCTGTTTTCTTGATTTGATCTATTGATCCGTGTGATTGAGTGCGTGGCAACAGATGGCAGCCTCCCAGGCCCAGTAGGGCTGTTCCGGCCTTACTGTGCGAAATGAGAATTTTCTCGGCACCGCTCTGTTTTTTTTTTTGTTTTTTTTTCTAGAGCTAGCCTCTCAAAAGGGAAGAGGCAGTAAAGCTTGATTTTCTCCGTGTGTTGCTCATGCTGTACAGCCATTCATGATCAAGGCTGCAGCTGCCTTGCTATCACTCGGCAACAGGATGGAAAAACACCGAAGAATGGATGTTTTCTAGCGGTGTTAGTGGCATGGCGGGCGCCTGCGTACGAGCTCGCAAGCTGGTGTCGATCGGGGCACTGGCAGGAGGCTACCAGGCAGGAGGATCCTTGCACTCCCCGCCGGCAACCCTCCCCGTCAGGAGCCTTGCTAGCTGAGGGTGAGCGCGGGCCTTGCACTATGACGCCACCCACTCGCCTTCTAAGCAGCCACCCACCTTTCCTGCCGCAAGCCACCCATGGACTCAACCCTGTAACTGCACCCCTAATAGGCTGCCGTCAAGGTTCCCTAGCTACCCACTCATCCCTGCAAGGGGTCGTAGGGGGCCTCGTCCAGTCGCCTCCCTCCTGCTGCTGACAAGATATTTACTAGTCGCCGCTAATGCCAACATAGACTAATTCTTTATTCATGGCGGTGCCTCATGCAGCTGGCGAGGCCTTTTAGAGGGGCGTACATCACAAGCCGCACGCCGACGGACGCTTAGACGGGGCCTGCCCAAGTCTGGAAGCCCCCTCCCCCTTGCCATCACCTCAGCCGCCTATAAGAATGAAGCATCTCGCTGTTATTGAGCCGGCAACGCTCAGCGCAGCTACTCCGCCAGCACGCGCCGCCCGGACAGGTGACTCCTGACGCCCACTGCAGACCATGTCTCGGCTTGCTTCATCTCGTCTTCCACGCTTACTTCCAAACTTCACAGTGAGTAAACATCATTTCTTTAAGATTAACTCCCGTTTAATTCCCATAGGTGGTTATGACCCCCATCTTCCGGCTGGGTTTATTTTGAGCATACTCTACACGCTATCAAGTAGCATTTCTTCTCCATCATGAACCTATACATTTTTCTAAGGGTTCTATGTTCTCTTGTGTGGCACTGACACACGATGGTTAGCGTAAGTGGCTGTGTTTGAGGACGAGACCCGTCCCCACGACAGCTGCTGCGGCCTGTGTACCGTTCCTGATATTGCGTGCTACTCGTACCAGCTCCGCTATAAATATACCGGTCGGGGCATCATTGTGACCCACTGCCAGTCGGCTGTTGTTGAATGCGACGCCCCGATTACTCTGCCATCTGGCGCTGTCCACCACAACTACACCCACATCAAGCCGTCGACTACGTGGTCAAGCTCCCCCTCCCCCCCGCAAAAAAAAGTCTAAGACGTGCAGTGAGAAGTGTTCATTAGCTATCTCTTTAGTTCATAACTTCGTGGCAATTTTTATCCCAGCTACCTCCTTCAGAAGAAGACCTTTACTAGATCGAAAAAGCTGAGTAGTTGTGCTTGGCATTTGTCTGTTGTGTAGAGTATCGCTGGTTGCTGTGTATCGTGTGTCCTCTGTCCTTGGTAGTGGTTCTCGGGCATCATTTTTTATATTGCTTTCGATTTGTTTAATATAACAGAAATCGGGCATTTGTCCTCTTAGACTTGCCAGAACTTCGGGATTTTGCTTGCCTGAAAACGGTAATCCAAGCCGAATATTTTGTAGGTTACTCAGTAACAAGGAAAAAAATATATATTTTGCCTCATGGATGGTTATCCAGCGACATTGGAGACCAAATTATGCTTATGGCCAAATGATACCCCGTCAAATTCGGCCATAAAACTTTAAGGGAACGAGGGAGTAGGGTGTACGTGGAAGGGGGGTGAAGGGAGGCTGAAGTGGGCGTTGCGGGCGGCATTGAGGTTCGGATGGGCGTAAGAGAAAGAGGGAGAACAGGAGTCATAGCTAGCGTCACTACACGCTACCAACACCGCCCTTGCCACCGCCCGGCCGCTCAATGTCACAAAATGGCGGTGTGCATAGTAGCGGTGCTGCCCGATCTCCTGGGAAAGGAAAGCGACTAAGTCTCCAGGTACGTCCTCGACTAACACACACACCTGCAAGAAAATGACCCTCCAGTGTCCGCGAGGGTGTTGGGATTCACTTCTCAGTTGAAGCTGGGAACAGACTAGCAGAAACAATGAAACTAAAGCAGTCGTTCAGGCGGCGTGTGTGTGCGCGAGAGAATGTACAGTGTAGGAATGAACGTGTTTCAGTAATAACTTTTGCCGCAGTGGGGTCTTATCATAGGAATTGCTGCTTAGCTGGCCCAGTCGTTGTGGGGGAATTGTGCAACATAATAAACTACGTCAGTCGTCCTGAATTAATATATATTTGCTCTGACAGTGATGCTTTCGGCCAGAAGCGTTTTCGCTGTCTTGGTGGTATACGTTATATTTCTTAACGGTGCTGTTCTGGTCAAGCTTATTTTCTACAGGCAAGTTATATATATATATTTTATTACGTGGAAATAATTTTTTGAAGACGGCTAAATGAACATGGAACAGTAGGGTAGCAGGTATGTGATATTATTTTGCATTTTAAATAGAACATTAGTAACGCTGGTTAAACGTGATGTTTTTCATGTGAGGTAAACTAAATTATAGCATTATCTGTTAATTTTCCACAGAAAAGTGAACAAGCACTGAACTTCTTGGATAGAAAACACAAACAAACGAACAACTGTTTTGAAAAAATTTACTCGTCGCATATCCGACCAAAGTAGTAAAAATATTAGAGTTGATCAAGATCTACATACAAATATTTGGAGGTATAAATTTTTCCGCTATCGTCCACAGGTTGAAAATTCAGGTGATTTACGAGAATTATAATTTTATGGAGAGTTATAATTTCTCAGTGCTATTGACGCTTCCTCAGTAGTGAGATAAAGTTTGTCTTCTAGGTTCGCGTGCTTCTAGTTACCTCAGATCTGATGCTTGTGTAATATACGCGGGTAGCGGAGGCGCTGCTGGGACCTGCGCTAGGAGGCTCCGGTGACCCACTGGCCGCCGTCCTCAGTGTTCGTGTCTAATAAGACTCGTGTAATTAGATGATCCTAGTTGTTCATCAATATTTATTCATATTTAATAATATGTTAATTATACTAACATGGCCGGGATGTAGCTTGATGCAAATTCGTCACTGATCTTTGTGTGTCGTTTTGAAATGTGATAACGTGTTTTCTATGGCTTGAATATGTTCTATGTTTACTGAGAAATATACAGATGATCGAAGAATAAAGTAATATTGATAGAAAAATATATATATAATATATAGGCACCGAGGACAAGGATTACCATGGATGCATATTCTTACTCGTTTATTTTTAACTTACGAGCCTGAAGTAGTTGGATACTGATATCGGAAAATATACACTGAGATGCATACCCCGTTTTTCTGTTTATATAATGAGTCCACTTTGGTTTTAAACTACTTCAGTGTTAAACTATTTACCCAACGGCCACCATCCATAGTGACCTCGACGGGGTTAAGGAAGCAGAGGTATTGATCTTAATCACAACACAGCCAATAGTACGCTCATTAAGAAAAATAGTTCAGCAAGCGTGCCAATTTGAGTAACATAAAATGTTAAATTGCTGCTACGTTTGGAAATCGTTAGAAGCAGAAGATAAGCAAAAGCCGTTGCTATCAAACTCTGGAAATTACTTTAAAATTTATAGTTTGATTCTAAATCTAGTAAATATCTTACACATACACATTCTAATAAGAATCTTGTTCCAACGGTAAAAATATCATGAATTAAAAATTAATTATTGTGGAAAGAAAACAGAGAGCATAGTAGCAAGAATATATATATATATTAATATATATAATAATATAAACACCGACTCTGGGATTATTTAACTTTTTTATGACAATCATAATTTGCAGAAAGAGGCTCTGCCGTGACAATTATCGGTGCTGCTAATGAGAAGGTTTCATATAAATATATATTCTCAGTCCCATATGTTTGCAGCACCAGAAAGTTGCTTCCGTGCGTAAATTGGTCCTTTTTATAGCTATAAATGCTACAAAAAAGAATCTGAGAAACTTGACTATGATAACTAACCGGGTTTACAAGTATTACAGTTTACTTTTTAATCATAAAAAAATATGCTTTTATTTAAAGTTTCGCTGAATTCGTTTGATTTTTTTTTTGCTCATGAGAATTTTTCCAAGTTCGAAAATTTAGTGATGGTTATACATTAGCGACGTAATCTCTCCAATTTTCACAAGAGACGCTGGTGCGTATATCCTTAGGTCCGTTGTGCATATATATGCAGGTCCCTAGTGCATATTTTCGAAGGTTGGTGGTATGTTGAATGTGTTAATTCCTTGGAAGCTGGGAAAAAGAACGCTTTTATTCCATTGATATGAAACGGCCTGAAGTTATCTAGTGATATTGGACCTGATCACCCTCGATCCTGTGGTGATTTGTGGAAAAATAGCGTTACTTTTTGTTATATTGACTGTGTACGACTGGGAGAAACAAAATCAACGTCCATCTGTAAACTGTATAATTGTTTAAAATATAAGATTATAATATGTTTACAGTATATATACTACATATTACATGTGCATCTAAAAAAAAATCTGCATACACGCACACGCGCACACACACACACACACACACACACACACACACACACACACACACACACACACACACACACACACACACACACACACACACACACACACACACATTTACCTTCTGCGGGAAATTTCAGTATGGTGCGGGCCGTATAGTGGTGTTTATGGTGGGGTCGGCTTGGCGTCCACGCCCAAGTCCAGTACTAAGGCCGACCTCCTCTCCACTCCTAGGGAAATTTTGTCCCAGCGCATTTGCATATGCAGATGAACTGTCCTTTTGGTTTTACAAGAGTACCTGTCCGAAGGGATGTATCTCTCGTGGGACCAGACTAGAAGGCGAGTTTTATCCCTTGGAAATGACAAAAAAGAACATCAATTTTTACGAGGGAAGTCCTCCCACACCTCTATACCGCCTCCATCGGTGACATCGGTTGCCCTCATGTCCCTCTTCAATCAGTTTTCCTCCGGCTGTGATATGGGCAGTGAGTGTGCTTGTGTTTGGCCACTCGACGCCGGTGTGTTTGAGTGTGTTTGGGAACGACGCTCGTCAGGTGATTACTCGTGCTGCTTTTTGTATGTCTCCTCACTGAAAGAGGATTCTCATTTGATGAGGATTGTTTATTCGTGGAATACTTGAAAATGTTCGGATTTATTCCCCCGCCTATATCGCGATCAAGGCATATATAAAGTATTTATTTCTCGCACTTGTATCCACAGCTATATTGCAGGTGTTCTCAGTTATCACACACACACCCGTTGCATAGATCTTGTATGATAAAACTTTGCAGATCTTTGCAATTTTAATATTATTTTTATAACTTTACACAAGTTTCATTTACCTTGTGGGGACGCAAAATTTTGCAACATCAGCATGAAGTGGAGGATAACCAGCACAATGACTGGTGTGACGGCTAACTAACAGGTTTCCCGTTATATGGATAAGAAATATCAAGTATCGGTGTTTATCAAGTATAGTTTTGTCTTTTCATTTTGATTTCTCAAGAGATGTGTTTTTTCGAACATTGAAGTTTAGAAGTTGATAGAAAGATAGTCATGTTACGTACAGTTTTTCTTAAGGAAATATATAATCTATTACAATATAATCTTTTATATGTTTCACTTTGGAAATAAATAGATATATTTATTTATATTGAAAGTGCTACATAAAGGGGGAAAAAGTTAATAGGAAATATTAATTAAAGATATACATAATAAAATACCATTCGAACATTATACGATTAACAATATTACTGTAAGTACTTTTATAGTCACTTTAAATAATAATTATAATGTGTATATAACGATATGAATAATAATCCTTTAAGGAATTTTAACTATACCTGAAACACCATAATAAGAATATTGTCAAATAATATTGGCGCTTATTATCGAAGCCGAAGCATAGGTCACAGCAGCTCTGGTAACTAAAATAACATGATATGAGCATTGAGCTTTGTTTATCAGGTTCCATGAACGCTAGTGTTTAGTGTTGTTTCTCTGATCATGCTTCTGTTCATATGTCTATGTTCATAGGTTTTAAGTACATAAGTTAAGTGTTGAAAGGTTTTAATTCCATGCATCTCGGCAATAAGGTTTGATGTCTATTAATTTTTGCATTCGGGTTTGATATTCTTAAATTTTTACCTATAGTTTGGAAATAATCTAAATTTCGGAAAAAGGAATATGATTTTTCACTTAGTATTTCAGAATTTTAAACAGCTGGAGCGTTCACAAAAAATCTGCACTTTCAGAAACTACTACTTATATCAAATAGTCGCATGAGTTATCTAATTGAATATAGACATAATTGTTTTCCTCTCAAGATAAGTGGAAACAGTTGGTAGCAAAATTATTTATATTTTCTCAAATAAAATACCATTAAGAAACAGATTCAAGTGTATAGTAGTATATTTAAAAGTAAACTTTATTAGAAATTAAATCGTCTAGAGCGAAAGCACATTTGCCACCCTCTGCTAACTTTTCCTTAAAAGGAGCAATGTCTTGCAGTTTTTTGTAAACACAAATTGCAGACAAAACTCATCGTTAGAAGAGATGCAATATTAGCGCTATCATCCTTGCAATTGCGACAGATACGAAAAAAGGAGGTCGAACTCTTAGTGTTGATTAGACGAACCTTCATTCTCAAGACCAGTCCAAATTTAAAAATTCAAGCTTATCTTAAAGCAATCTCTGAAGTACAGGTTTGATTTATCAAGTGTTCGCTAGTGCACTTAAACCTACAGAAACTCATTTTCTCATTCAACGAGCTGGCCATCAGCCAGCATGTTTAGTGCAAATGGGTTTGGGGTTCATATAAAAGAAATATATTCAAGTAAAATTTGTTATAAGATTTTAACGGTACACTTTTGTCTGTAGCAGGGATGAGTATTTCAGGCCTCTTAGGTGAATAATACAGAAGAACGTACAAGAACTAATTGAAGTAAAAAGAGATGTTACCATAATACAATATATATATATATATATATATATATATATATATATATATATATATATATATATATATATATATATATATATATATAGACAAACACAAAGTATAAAATAATATATTTTCCCTTACTCTTACCAATTAAAAAATATATCTTTTTAACTTCATTAATCGCTCGTAAGTTTGTGATGGTAAAAGTGAAGTCGACAGTGAACACTGTAAACCACTTTTTATACACATTTGTTCAAGTAAATTCGTCAGTTTTAACCAGTATACTAAAAGGGTTCTCCCCTTGCTTAACATACGAATTCATTTACTTTACGTAACAAACTCTGACGTATTGCCTTTGTTACGATAACAACTCGCAGGGGCTATTTGTATCCTCAGTCAAATGTTTTGGTACATTTACGTTTATGCCTCAACAGAACCGGTGAAAATATATGCACCGGTGCAGGGTGAAAGCATCAGTAAGGCAGATCACCTTGTTCATAGGGAGTGTAGATGTGTGCTAATAATTACCATTAAATTTCATTCATTACCAGACGGGCTTTGAACTGGGTTCCTGGAGCTTTATTAGCTTTTCCGCTACCCATTTGACTGTTCTAATACGTCGACTTTATTCCGCGTTAACCGTAAATTCTGCTCCGTTCTTTACGTAAGTCTCCGCGCTCGCCTCATTAATCGGTGTAAACTGTATGTGCTTTTTGTTGTTATAGAGAATGTTTATGAATAAAGATTTTGGATAATGTTGCCTCCTTCTGTTAATCCTTCGTGGTCTAGCCCAAATGATGACGACCCAAGCATTTTGAAATATATATATATATATATAAAGTATAATTAGGGAATATGTTTCTCCCTGATATTTCTCCAAAGCTGTTTCTTCTCCTTTTATTTGACTTGGTTCTTATACCATTTTCATTATAATTCTTTTTTCTGTACCAAAAGGAACCTATTTTTGTTTCATATAAATTAGTTACTAATGCGTGGATATCTGTGCCAATTGAGTATTCATATATGAATACCCAAACACGATCTAATAATGAGTAAATTCTTAGAAACACATGAAATAAGGGAGCATCTGCAACAGTCAAATCACTTAGCATACCAGCCTCGTTTTGCTCTTTGGTGAAAAAACAAAGTTGTTAGCCTAACCTGAAAATGCACAAACCCAAGCAATCTGCCATACCTTTCGAGGGCGATGAGTAGAAAATTTCAGCAATGCGTTTCTTTAATCTCTACTAATAAGTCGCTTTTTAATCGGCTTGCACAATTCCAATAAATATGCGATCTATTAGGTGCGAGGCCGGATTGTGAATGAATGTATGGGAAATTATCATTTCTATTGTAAAAATAATTTTTCGCTAAATGTGCATTCTCAACACGTCTTTCACTCAAGACTGACTTGCATACATTTTATTAAGTCAATATTTGACGTGATGAACCCGACTGCATTTTTTTATGAACTACATTGTGTTTTAGAAAGTACTTTGTTGGTCTGCTAATCGTTAGTAACCACCGACTGATATTACGCCCATAATCCTCACCAAAGTCCTTTACAACAATAAAAGTTCATCTTATGACGAAAATCGGATTGATTTTACCTATGTTCGTACTGGAAAAGCATGACGGGTATATTAGTGGAGACTCCTCATTTAACTCCCTCCCAACATAGGTCTAGAAGGCAATGTAATATTGCAGACTAAAGGTTATGCAATACAAACATATCGTTAAAGCAAGTACAACCTTTTAAACATCACATAAACATTAATTCCTTCACGAACATTATCACCAAACATACTTTCCAAACACAAATAAACCTAAAAGTAATGCATATGTCCATCACACACACCCACACATGCTACACAAACAAACTAAGAAACCTTCTTCGTCAGATACCGTCAGTGCCCCACAAAAACAAACATAACGCACACCGTCTCATTCACAACCATTACCAGACCCCTCTGACACCAAACCCTCCATTAACCAACAATAGCATCATTGGTGGCATTGGCTGGCGGTGTTGATAATGATGCGGATCACTATCAACACCATCACGACTGCCACCAGCACCTCCCTCACTATCGCTATCTCCTAAACTATCGCCGCCTCACTCGCCATTGTCACCTTCCTCAGAAATCACCGCCACCAATAGAACTACTACCTCCTCCCTTATTCCACCACTACAGTCACCACTACCACCACTATTATCACCACTAACAGACAACAAAACGGTCACCACAATTATTCACCATCATCACTAATAGCAAGAACAGAAACTTCAGACATATCGGGAACTACATCATTAACAACTACAGCATTAGCAGCAACTTCAAAACACACTACTGTGAAATAAACAACTGTAACAATATTAACTTCATCAGAACATTAACTCACTGCACTAGCCTGTTGCCTCACGGTACTTTGGTCACCATTTCACCTGTGACGAATGACGGAGGGGAGAGATCAGAAGCATGGAGGAAGACCTTCCTGCTGCACCAGCTCTGAGGGAGGCGCACTCTAGAACACACGTTCATCGGAGCTCACCCAGGCGTCGGATTGTTTTAGTAATCGTTTTAGGGGCGGACGGCTTGCCGAGTGCACTTCGACCAGAGTTCATACCCGCTCGTTGTGTTTTCAGAGTAATTTGCAAGGCAGATTTTCGTCTGCTTCCTCTGTCGCCTCCGAGATGAGGAGAGTTCTCTGGATAGAATTATTTGTCTGTTTTAACAGACACACACACACAAACACACCCGTTGCATAGATCTAACAACGGGTGTGTGTGTGTATGTGCTAGCAAAATGGTGGCTTTTCGCGTTTCGAGAAGGGGATACGGAATATTCTTTAAACTATGGAAATGCCTCATACAACCTAACATAGTATTATCTCCAAAGATTTAAAGAAGTTCAGGCAAAGCGCTTTGTAAAGTACATGGAGCTCTCTCCAACCCATCACTTCCTCAATGAGTTATATTCTCATGCCATTTAGTAATTAGTACTGAAACTACTCTCGTTACTGGGGTCGACACCCTACTAAGACAGGACCCCTTCAGAAACCGCAGGGGCCACTAATTATACCGACTTATGTCGCATAAACAACGAGCAATTTGCTGTTGCTATACGTTCTTGCATTGCTCACAGTGTACCACTTATGTTATTACATCTTTTCTCAAGTGGTGTTTCTAGGAGGGGGTGAACTTTGGCAGGGGGTAGGGTGAAGTTGGTGAATATTGATTCTAAGGCCAGAGGGAATCAGTAGAATAACCTTGAGGGGGCCGTTGCATCTTGGAGTATGATTTATGGCACGTTTAACAAGTAACGACAGCGATGGTAGTGGTAATAGTTGCTGTTGCAGGCAGGCAGACCGCGTCAGGGTCTTAACCCGAAAGGCAGGGATTGGATACATGTACATAACATGTACATAAGCGCATGCTAACGAGCGCGCGCGCGCAATCACACGCATACACACACACACACACATACATACATACACCTCTCTCACGTCTCGAGCATATTTACTTTTTTATTGCGTCATGTCTTTTGAGGAAGTCTAACTCACAACAATGGTATCGGGGATAACTGTTAGCTGGCGAAGACTGAAATGGGGAGCTGAAACAGTGTGAGGGCGTACAGGAGGGAGAGTAGGAGGGGCTGAGAGAGAAAATGGGAAAGAGAGAGAGGTGGGAGGGACGCTGGCTGGATGGGAAGAAGGAAGATGAGAGAGAATGGGACTTACTAGTTTGACTTGTATATGTTGTTTGTTTTAATATTCAGCTACTCGGAACAAAAAGTTCCAAGTAGCACGGGCTATGGTGAGCCCGTAATGGATTTACCTAGCACAGGGGCGGGGCTGTCGGAGTTGTTAAAGAGAATTGGGGGAGTATTCGTGAAAATAATGAACCGAATTATGAAGAGAGAAGGGGAGGAGATTACTGAAAGGGTGAAGGTAGGAGGGGAGGGGAAATAGGGGAAGGTACCAGTCATTGGAAGAAGCCGTGGCTGGAGTCAAACTTTATTTACATATCAAAGGACATTTAATTTAGTTTGTTTTGTAGACGGGCAGTGTTTACTCTGTCAATACTCGTGTCAGGGATTGTTTTAGAATACTGTTTTTTGCCGACTTTGTCTTGGAGTGCTTGTGGTATGTTGCCATTATGGATATAAAATATGGGTACCACCTCGTGAAATACTGTGAGGACTCGGATATGAAAGTAACAAGATTTCAGGAAAGATCATGATATTTCTCTTTGATTAATTAGTTTTATCAACCACTTTTTGTTATGTTTTACGATTTGTTTAATTTTAAAAATGTTGAAAACCTCTTCCAGTGCGAAAAACGTTCCAATATTGAAGCAGTTATTTTCTCTTTGGATTCTGAACTAGAGGCGCTGCATTAGGAAACTAGCTGGTCTTTCTATTCACCTGGGATGTATTTTAATTGCTGGTCTTTGACTTCCTCTCCCAACTCCTTCGTGATCATAGGTACACATTTACAACAGGTGTCTAGGGGGCTTTGTGACAATGGCCTGTCCGTTGGTTATCAGTATCACAGAGACTAACTCGAAGTGGTGCTTGGTACCATTGGCCATCTTTCTGGGAGAGATTCAACACCTTCATGGACATTACATTCAGGAGTTTTTCATACTTTTTTAAATATGGGCTGTCAGAAGGGTGCGCTGTCACTCTGTTTGGGATAACCAGCTAAATAATCAGAAATTTTGATTAAGCTTAAAATCCATTGCGCAAGTAGAAAAGTTGGCCAATTTAAAAAGTTTTGCAA
This sequence comes from Procambarus clarkii, assembly GCF_040958095.1. Lineage (NCBI taxonomy): Eukaryota > Metazoa > Arthropoda > Malacostraca > Decapoda > Cambaridae > Procambarus > Procambarus clarkii. The sequence continues at coordinate 3,274,779 of NC_091156.1, forward strand.
TGAGCTCCGAAGTAGGTAGCTTTTGGCCATTAAAGTTTCCTGAAGAATAGTTCGGAGAATTTTTATGATTTACACATTTACCAAGTCATTTATAATCATTTGAACGTCTGTCTATATAATTTATATTTATATATATAGTGGTGTGTTTTCGAATATAATTGCGTCTACTACTAATGTTCTGTGAATATATATATATATATATATATATATATATATATATATATATATATATATAATATATATATATATATAATATATATATATATATATATATATATATATATATATATATATATATATATAATATATAATATATATATATAACATAACATATATAATATATATTTATATTAAATATGTGTGTGTGTGTAAATCACAAAAATTAACACATGATGAAAAATTTGAGTGTTAGATCACGAAAGAAGAATAGAAACAGGAATTTCCATAAGTACTTTCGTATTTAACAATACATCTTTATGCAGGCAGTATCATGATGATACTTCCTGAATAGCATGCCTGTTCTATGCAGTGTTGGTGACGTGAATAGCAACAACAACATTGGAATTGATTGAAGAACGTAGATTCAGACTGAAAGCATCAATGGTGAATGAATACATTGTATATGAAAGTGGGCGTCGATTATTCAATATAGGATCGAGTTGAAATGGCATGAGAATGAATAGAAGAGGGCGAGGAGGAAAGTAGATATAACAATTGGAATAAATTGAATAGTGTGGATGACGATAAAACAGCCTTGGTATGGATTAAACAACTTGGGAGTGGGATAAAACGGCGTTAATAAAGCAAGCGTGGTAGTAGAACAGAGCAGCGTTAGAGTAGAAGAGAATAGCGTGGGACTAAGCTGAGCAGAGTGAAGAGAGATGAAGGCGTGGGCGGGGCGGGGCAAGCTATCAACCCCTGCTGGTGTAGGGAAGGATCACCGCGGATTGGGTAGCAGCCGACGCTACTGATGTGGGAGGGTTGGGGGGATGTTGAGACGTGTGTGTGGGGGTGGGGAGGGGATAGATGTTCGTTAGGTATCAGGGGGATTAGAGCAGGAGCCGGAGAGAAGGGAGAGGAAGGTAATAATAGGAGAGGGGGGGGGGAAGTGAGCGAGACTAATGCTAATTAGGATTAAAGGATTGATGTGATCAGTAAATGAGCGAGGAAAAGTAAAGATGAAAGAAAAACGTGTAGAAAAGACAAAGTAAAGAAGGATGGGCAAGAATCTGCAGGTGGAGAAAATGTTAGAAAGTAATCAAGAAAGGGGAAACAGAGGACAAGCAAAGATGAGAAAGGAGGAGGAAGAGATGGATAGGATATACTTGTGACGGAAGACAAACTGCTGAAAAAGAAAATGAGGACGAAAAAATACGCAGAGGAAAACGTAGTGAAAAGGAGCTAGAAAATAAATAAAGAACGTGAAAAGTGAGGCAGAGCAATATTGAGGAAGAGGTGGATGCTTGGAAGGGTGTGAGAGAGGGAGGAGAAAATGGATGCAGGAAGAGGGAAGACGACTTGAATAGTAAGTGCGGTAGATCCAAGAGCGCGGATTAGGAAGCCTGAAGGAAGGTGGAGTAGAAGAACACGAGGAGAAATGAGGAATGGAAACATGTAATGGGAGATTTTTATTATTATTAAAATTAATAATAATATTAGTTATTATATTACATTTTCTCAAATAGAAATTAATATTATTTAATATTTGAGTAGTTAATCATACATTAGATTAGGTTAGGTGTTTTGGTTGGACTTAACTTGGTTGGATTTAATAATTTGGACTTCAATAACGTTGATGAACCAGAGGGGTGCTGACAACGTCGGATATGAATAATGTATTGTTCGAAGGGCATTGTTTGAGTTGTGTGTAAAGTGTTTTTCATTTATACACCGGTTGGCGGCTGCTCTATTAACGAGCATTTGATCAATATTTTAAGAACTAGTCGATTGGTAATGAAGATGGGCTGAAGAATTGGCTTAGGCCACAACCTTGCTTCCAACCAATCCTTGAGCAGGCTTCACTTGGGAATGTCTTGCCTTTCGAAGCTCGAGTCTTGAGCAACAAATGTCTTATGCCTAGCATGCCAAGTGGGTTCCAATTTAGTTCATACACCAGGCTTGGTTACTAATCTTAAGCGCTGATGTCCGAATGAAGTTAAATTTTTTACTGTGTTCTTGATATATATACCTGGTAACGCGTTGATTATATAATTAATTATTTTGTCAGCTGAGGCTTCTTGGAGGTGAACAAACGTCGAACATTTATACGAATTCTTAAAGATTTCGGAGGTGCAAGTACTTGTCTATTTATGCTGGAGAGGAGGGTGGGGTTGACTTTTGTTTTTTTGGTCCCGTATCTCGACTGTCAGTAAACTGGCGTACAGATTCTGGAGCCTTTTGGGTTCTACCAAGTCTACACATGAAACTGTGCATGGAGTCTGCCTCCAACAAATCACTGCCTAATGCATTCCATTTGTTAACTACTCTGACACTTAAAAAAATATTTCTAATGCCTCTGTGGCTCATTTGGGTACTAAGTTTTCATCTGTGTCCCCTTGTTCGTGTTCCACCTATGCTAAATAGTTTCTTTGTCAACCTTTTCAATTCCTCTGAGAAGTTTGTAGGTGGTTATCATGTCTGCCCTTACTCTTCTGTCTTCTAGGGACGTTAAGTTTAGCTTCCGAAACCTTTCATCGTAACTTATACCTCCCTTTCTGAGAGGTTGTCTGGTGGCATACCTCTGAACCTTCTCTAATTTTGTCATGTGTTTAACTAGGTATGGATTCCAGGCTGATGTTGCATACTCCAGGATTGGTCTGACATAAGTGATATATAAGGTCCTGAGCGATTCTTTACACAATTTTCTAAAGGCATTTCTTTTGTTGGCCAATCTAGCATATACCGCTGATAATATTCTTTTGATGTGGGCTACTGGGGACAGGTTTGGTGTGATATCAACCTCTAGATCTTTCTCTCTACTTGACTCATGTAGGACCTTCCCTCCCAGATGGTACCTTGTGTTCGGCCTCCTCCTCCTGTAGCCCAATTTCATTACTTTACACTTTTCTGAGTTAACCTTTATTAGCCATTTTCTAGACCATTCCTCCAGTTTGTCCAGGTCGTTCTGTAGTCTCTGTCTATCTTCATCTGTCTTGATTCTTCTCATAATTTTTGCATCGTCAGCAAACACTTGAGAAGAATGAGTCTATAACCTCTGGAAGATCATTTACATATAACAGAAACAGGATGGGTCAAAGTACAGAGCCCAGTGGGACTAAGTGAACTCTTAAATTTGTGCAATTGCGTCAAACTGTCGTAAAGGCTAATTTTATTGCAGATAAAACTGGCTTTTAGCAGGCACTAGGACACGGGCAATAATTTGTATTAGAATGACAGGAGATGCGTGCAGATTTAAATAAATATTGCCAACTAAATGATGGTACTTTATTAACGGTGATATATAATTTATATATATGCAAATTTTAGTAATATAAATGACACACACACACACACACACACACACACACACACACACACACACACACACACACACACACACACACACACACACATGTGCACAGTTTGAGCTGATGCTTCTGTTCACCTAGAAGTGAACAGGCTATCTGTTCTATCTTCCTCTTTTTGAGGAAGATAACATCTTCTTGAGTTATCTTGAGATGATTTCGGGGCTCAGTGTATTCGCGGCCCGGTCATCGACCACCTTGAGGTGCTTCTAGGGTTTAGCGTCCCCGCGGCCCGGTCGTCGACCAGGTCTCCTTTTCGTTACACACCCCCAGGAAGCAGCCCGTAGCAGGTGTCTAACTCCCAAGTTCCTATTTACTGCAAGGTGAACAGGACCATCATGGTGAAAAAAAAACTCTGCTCATTTTGTTTCCGCCTCCACCGAGGATCGAACAACCCGGAACCTCAGGACTACGAATCCGAAGCGCTGTCCACTCAGCTGTCAGGCCCCCCTAACGAAGTTGATGTTAAGCAAAGTTAATGCGCAGATTCTTTAACTCGAGTTGAATAGTGTAGAACAGTGATAGTGTGATTTATATGCTGTTCCTCAATCATTTTGATTACTTGAAGCAAGATTATTAATATTTGTCTCTTTATTGGTCAATATAAACAGGTGGATTTCACAACAGTCGACTAAGTTCCCTTCTCTTCGACCTGTAACTTGATAAATTAAATTCTGGAATTATACCCAGAGTCCATTATGTGCCTCCGTAACCAATTTCCACTATAGCCCACAGGACTGGCAAAGGGTGCACAATAAATTAACTAAATTAAGTTTTCGACCTTTTGGTACCGGTGTTGAGGGGAAAGCTGCTTCAGCCGGAGTATCGTGTTTGGCTATATTCCAGTCTGTGTTTTATCTGTGTATTTAAGCTGATAAGCGGCACCGTGTTCGCTCCAGCACTCAGCGGTAACGTCAACAAACAAGGCAGACTGCAGGAGTCGAAGGCAAGTGTTAGAGGCCTCTCTTAGCCAAGCTCTTTTTGCCACTTCCATACTCTTCCTCTCCAGCTACCGCCTGGTATAGCACACAGACATTGTCTTGTTAAACAAGTTGATGAACTCAACTCTAACAACTTACTTATGTACTTCTAGCTGCAAGTGCACTAAAAAAAAATTGGAGTTATGGAGAAAATTGGAGAATGCATCTTGGGAAGGGTCAATAATTCTACCTTGAGAGGAACCTCGATGGAAACCTAAAGAGAGTGTATATAAAATATTATGTATATATATATATATATATATATATATATATATATATATATATATATATATATATATATATATATATATATATGTATATATATATATATATTATATATATTAAAATTATAATAATACACAAGCTTCATGTTCCCGACAAAACCGACTATTAATTAGTATTAAGACTCAAAATATTTTCATAAGTTTTAATCTTTATGCCATATTTTTTATTGGATAATATTCTAAGTTTCTTTATCAGTTCATTTTACTGTGGCAATGATTAGGTTTATGTCCTTCCCCAATGGCCTTATAATTACCAAGAACTTTTTTCGTTAGATATAGTATTGGAAATTTGTTCATAATTTCTTCTAACTCAAAAAGTGGAAATAGATTTAAATTTTGCCAAATATCGTTACATTAAACGGCGCATATGAAGCATGTATGTTTTAAGAACTGCTATGAAATTAACCTTTTACTTTATATTTTTTTTAATTAATATAAACTTAAATATACGTATTTAAATATTTTTGCCCGTGCCACCTCTTGGGTGACATAATCTTCATCAATCAATTAGTATTGTGGGTTTTATTTTGCGTACACAATTCAAGAAGATTGTCTGTTTTTTCTCTAATTTGGTGTTGAATTAGTCTTTATATTGATTGTTGACCAATCCACACACTAGAAAATGAAGAGACGACGACGTTTCGGTCCGTCCGGGACCATTCTCAAGTCGATTGTCGGACGGACCGAAATGTCGTCGTACCTTCATTTTCTAGTGTGTGGATTGGTCAACATACTTCAGCCACGTTATGTGGCTGAAGTGACTCATCGCCTGCATATAGTCTTTATACATAACCGTTATGCAATTTTTCGTCTTTTCCAAATAGATAATCCTTGCTTGTGACTATTACCGAGTTTTAAGTAAAGATAACTCCCCGATTTCATCTCCTTACTGCCGTTTTCTCATCGACGTTCGTTGTGTTCCGGCTCTGCAAAATTCGGGAGGTGGATACGACGTAAACCAGAGCCTGAAATTTTACGATGAACGAAGGATTAGTTTACGAGTTGTTAGAGGAACGAACATGGGGCTTCTGTGTTTTTTCTTCATGTACTTTTTTATTGGGAGATTAGATTTTTTTCTGAATGGAGAAGTGAAATGGAGTTTATTAAGATTGAGTAGATATTTGGGATAATAGTGTTTGTATACACTGTTTATTTATACATATTTATTATGAACAGCATCCTATATATACACTGAATATATTTTTATGATTGTGTTTACATGACACATTTTAAAATAGATATATAATATAACCAGAATCAGCTTGTGCCAGACTCTGACCGAGCCAAAAACTAACTAAGCTAGACCCTGAAAGCCAGAATCATATTGTCGGACTCTGATCAGGTCAGAATTAGATTGATAGAGATTCACACTGATCCAGACGATTAGTTAAACACACATCAGATCAAACCTACCAACGCCCAGCTCTTCCCAGCGATCGCAATATTGATTACAAGTCTTCATCGTTGATGTGAGCGCCAGTGGCAGCCCAAAGCCCATCTTGGGGGTGGGAGGAGCTGAAAAAAGGTTGAGGTGACGAGAGCAGGAGGCTCGCGGGGGCAAAATAGTAATGGACCCATTTGGCTTCATTGGTTCGGAGGGTGAAGGTCGACCATTTCGCGTTTCCTCTCAGCGGGCTAGTCTGCAGAAGATGGAGACGCCGGCAGGATTTCACGTTTCAGTCGGGGGTTCTGTAGATACAGGGGGCGTATCCACAGATCCTATATGACCAGGATTTGAGTGCACGCGCTCACCCCCCCCCCTACACATACACGCCCATACCCCCCGCCCGTTCCCCCATCACACAAAGGTTATAGGTCCTCGCGGCCCAGCGACCAACGATCTGGGGTTGTAGTCCTATGGGCTGCGTAGTTCAGTTCCAGGCCCAGGCAGAAACGTATTGTCAGATTTTCTTTCACCCTATACCATTATCAACAAAGTAGTAAAATGTTTCCCGGGAGTAACATTTTAAAATGTTACCGAAAATCGACTTGAGAATGGTCCAAGACGGACCGAAAAGTCTTCGTCCCTTCATTTTCTAGTGTATGGTCTGGTCAACATTTCAGTCACGTATTGCAACTCCTCGTCTGCACATGTTACCTGGGAGTTAGACAGCTGCTGTGGGTTGCATCCTGGGAATATGTGTGTTAGAGAAAAATATATGCAGTTGATAAAATAGAGGAAAAATAAGTCTGGAGTCAGTACATTAAACAACTTACGGTAAGAAAGGTGGGCTGGTCCAAGCAGGTTCATGCGAAAATAACTCGTCTCATCACCTAAAGTTTATCGCAACCAAAAAAAAAAAAAAAAAATACTAAGAAACTCCTCTGTGAAGACATTCAAAGTAGGCCAAGAATGTGGACTCGCTCTAGTTACACTGCCAGTGTGGGTTAGCAGTGTGATGTGGTCTGGGTGTTGGTAGGAAACATTGGAGGAATGTTCAAGTCCTCGTGGAGTAGGAGATTTAGTTACTTTCTTGTTTATGTTTGATAGATATTCTCTCTTTGTTCCTCTCATTCAACTATTTTCTCCTTACTGTATCTTTTTTTCTTACACTCTAGTTTATTTTCGTTTATTTATATATACATTGTTATCATTCATCGATATTTTAGCAGTGTTGATTTTCGTCGTCCAGGTAGTTCATGCCTCGAGACGCTCAGTCTTGTATTATGGTTCTTATGTCAACAGAACTTATTTGTTTCGACGTAGCCAGTATCCGATTTAACCTACCTCATTCTCTTCTATGTGTACTTGCTCATTCTCTTCTACGTATACTTTCTTATCATCTTCTTATGTTTGTTTGCCTTCTCTTTATCAGTTTTCTTTATTTTTTCCTTCTTTTCCCACTCATTCATATCTTTCCTCGCACTCTTCTCCTTCTCAATCTTCGTTCTCCAAATATAATTTATCGCCCTCTCCTCCTTGTTCTTATTTCTCCTCTCCTTATGTTTTCTCACCCTTTCAGTGGCTTCCTCATGTTTCCACTGTTTTCTGTTATCTATGATCTTATCTTCATACTCTTAGTTTCTTGTTCTCATTCGCTTGCCGTCGTCTGTACTGTTCTTACAATTGTTTAAGCCAATACTCTCGCTGTTACCATTTCTTTTACCTTTTCGTCTTCAAGTATTTTTAACTGTTGCGCACTTCCTATTCCTTGACCTGAGCTCCGTCTGGTGTTCCCAGCCTTCCGTGACTCCATAAACCTCCGCATCGTAGTTGCTTAGACCATCTCCATCCTTATTGATAACAGTTGTCATCCATATTAGTGACTGCCTTCTCCCTTCTCCTCATCACCACAAGTGTGGACCTCATCCAATGCCACCTGTGTCCGCATCACCACCGTAGCCTGAGTCAACACTCACTATCACAACACACGCCAACATTACCAACCACCCACAAACACTACCACCACCTCATTTAACCAACCTCCCCTCATTCACCTCCATCACATCTTCAACAACCACTACCTCTATCTTCCTTCCGGGCCGTCATCCCAGTCTCCAGCTCCATCACCTAGTACTTTACACCAGGAGAACCATAAGCTCAAAGGAATAAAGATAACACAGCACAAACGCTCTTGACTTTCCGCCGTACAGCAGCGTTAATGAAACTGCAGGACTGTCGCAATGATGCCCAGCACATGAGGATACACACACTGCCTCACTCAAGCACAGTCACCAGCAGCCTACGCTCACGAACACACACACACTGTATGCACACAGAGGAATACATGTGCGTATGCCTACCTACATGCTGATGTAGAAATGCCCAGAGACGTGCGCGCCCGCATACTCACACACACACACACACACACACACACACACAAACGTAGTAGAAACAGTTGGTTGAGAGGTGGGCCGAAAGAGCAGAGCACAACCCCCGCAAACACAACTAGGTGAATACAAGGGGAGAAGCAGACTCGCTAAGGAGTCGAGATGATGGCTGTAGAAGGCCTTACAGCTGATAACATGGCTACGGAACAGGTAACTACCTCTAGTAAGAAATTGGGCGATTTATTCTGTGAGGGGGATAATTTTCTCCCTACCCACATAACTGAAGGAGAGACTGGGTAGGAAATGAGGGTTACCTTGAGGTGCTTCCGGGGCTTAGCGTCCCCGCGGCCCGGTCGTCGATCAGGCCTCCGTGTAACATGGATGACTTGATGACTTGACGGAAGGGAGTTGATGGAAGAGAGGAAATGAGGGAGAAAATAGGTGGAAGGTTGTGGGATGAGGGATTATTTAGTTCCCAATTAGAAGGACACTACTTAAGGCACCAGGCACCCCTCAAAGTGTTACGTTCTAAAGCGGCATTAGAAACCAAATGCACCAAATTTATCTCGACGTGTTTAAATTGGAGGTACTTTCTTTCCTCCCTGACCCCTCATGGTATCTCCTCCCTGCTCCTCAGCCCCCTCTTCTTGCCCTTCGTTCTGCTCCCTCCATGCCTCCTTCCCCACTGCCTGCCCCGTGGGTTTTATTTTCCCCGTCACAAATCCCTGAGCAGTAAACCTGGCACCAGGATTTAAGGCTTTAACCGCCTAGGATATAGCAGCGATTATTTCCATTGCAGGATTTTGCTATACGCGTCCTGTGAGAAGTCTTCTAATTACATATAATATTATATTTATTATATATATATATTTTTATATATATATATAATTATAATATAATTTAACTTTAAATATATAAATACAATGTTTAGAGCACTTGGATGGTGGATAAATCTAAAAATCACAAAGACCTACTTGAGTTGAGGAAGTTCCAGAGATCATTCATTTATATTATTACCGTTAATAATTATCCTCTCAAACTTAGTTGCAATGAATCTCTCGAGAAACTTAGTCGCTATAGAAATTCTCTAAACAAATTCAGTGTCTAGAGAACTTAAAGAGCCTTGCATACAACCTGGTCGTGCGAGAAGCAACGCTGACTGTCGTAAAAGCAAAATACGTGTCTGGGAACTGTATGAGAATCGCCCGTCCGGAGAGGTTATGTTGGACCTTCGGGATCAAGCTCTTGGATTGAGGCAGGTTGAGCGGTTGCATACCAAACTACAAAATATTGTGTATCGTGCTTGTGCCGATGCGATAGGTCATCAGAAATCTAAAAAAAAAATACAGATTGCACAATATTTAGATCATTTATCTCGGTGTTTCAGTAAGTAAAGTAAACCCATGCTGATTTTTAATCTCGTCCTTTCACGGGTATTACTATTTATTTTATATGTATAAGCCTAAGAACATTAATGTCCCTGTATGTATATAAGTATATACATAAACATGTATACAGATAAGTATATAACTCAACATCATATACGTCGTATGTGATCTTTTATTATTTGTATCAATTATAGTTCTAATCTTATTGTGGGTACGGCTTCCCTTTGTAATGCAGGTCAACAACATTGTTTCGAACTTCTAGGGTCGTTGGTCCAGTATACGTGTCAGGGAGGCCAGGGATGAGAAGCGTCTTTCAGGAGTGATGAATGGCATGGGGCCATATTAATGGATGTGTGGCCCTGATCTGGGGCAGGTTTAGCGTTGACAGAGTGAACACGCAGATACTTCCTTAAGTAGAAAGTAAAAAGTTGTTCCAATCTTCGATTTAGTATTTCCCTCTTTATCACTGCTGTTCCTTTTTCTTTTTTCCACTTGCGAGTTCTCGGGATGGCTTCGTGGCATCAACCTGTCTCCTTGGAGAAACAGGAGTCAGTTTCGTTCAATTTAAGACTTCTAGAAGGTATCTTCTTCTCTAGTAGTGACCCAGAAAATGTATATAGAAAGCTGATCAATTGTGTTGAATGTCTTCCTTGAGCGAATCTCTCCTACTCGGAGGCTTTTGCATCTTCCAAGACACTTTCCTTGAGCCTTCAACTTCTATCTCTGAACTCCGATCTCTCAAGTTTTTGAACCGTAAAACGAGACTAGAAATGGGGCATCGAAAACAAACACTATCAGAAATGCCATAATAATTTTTTATCTTAATTTTTTAATAATCTTAAGAGTATACGCAATGGAAGCTGTCGGTTTCGGTCTTATTGGGCGTTTCAAAAGCCGTTCCTTCCTTTTCTCCGGCCGTCCAAGTGGTTGGGCACCATATAGTCGTAATTCCTTGGAACGTTCTCCTGATAGTTCCCTTCCATTCCGTGCAGTAGCGAGGCCACGGAGACCCTTAACCCTGAGTTTTGTGGTTGAAGAGCGGACCTTGCCGTGAATCTGCTTGTCTCGTTTACGTTTCCGACGAGGAAATCCGGTAGTGGAAGCAACCCACGAAGATCATGGGAGATGAAAAGACGCGCCAGCCTGTTGCTACACTATGAAAGGGGATAGGACAAAGAGAGAATGCGAAGGTAGAATAGACGGAAGAGGGATGAAGAGGTTGATAAGAGGTAGCTGGAGAGAGAAAGAAGGAGCAGAGAGATAATGGGAGGTGGTTGTGAGGAGAAGGAGCAGGGGGGTTGATATGAGGTGCACGGGGGAGAGGGGATACGCAGCTGCCTACAATTTGTCACCAGGGATGGAGGGGAGGAGAGAAGGGGGAAAGGAACCTGGAGACGGGGAGAGTTTGCGTAGTTTCCTGTGCCACTTTGATCAACTACACCTTTCCCCCCCTTCAAGACGTTAAATGATGGAGTAGGAGGGATAGAGGTGTAAGGGTGGAGAAGAGATGGAGGAAGAGAGGGGAGGAGGAGAGATGGAGAAGATGGGGGAGCTGAAAGGAAGATGAAGGTCATTAGGTTGATGGTAGGGGATTTAGTCACCAAAGACGGAGGATGGAATATGAATGAAGGTTATCGGGCTGGAAAGTGAGGTGCTGAGGTGAGATCAGAGCTGGTGCAAGTTTAGTAGAGATGGGCTGGACCAGGAATGGTGGGGGTAACTATAGATATGAAAGTAGAAAAGGTTAGGAATAGATTTGGAGAGACTGTGGGGAGATAAGTGGAACAGAAACGGATGTGGACGAGATAGTGAAGCACGGAAAATTGAGAAAAAGAAGGGAGGGAATTATCAAGGGAAAGCGTCAAACCATTACGACTATATAGCACTAGGAATGGGTCAGGGTAATGATTTGAGATGGGACGGGGGAAAGAAGTGGTGTCCAGCCACTTGGACGGTCGAGTATTGAACGCCGACCTGCATGAAGCGAGACCGTCGCTCTACCCTCCAGCTAAAGTGGTTGGACAGGAGAATGAAGTGAAACACAAATGAAGCAAGAATGGTTGTCAGGGGTGATGGAGTAGAAAATAATACAGACATATGTACAGGTGGGATAGATGTGCATTAGGGATATATGATGCAAGGACATAGACAGAGTAGTGAAACAAGTACGTAACAGTAAGGTAGAAAGGAAGGAGAGGTGAGAGGGGAGAGGCACCATCTTGTGTTGGGACAGCTGCCACTCATCCCTCCCAGGCTGCCATCTTGATACACATCCCAAAACCTTCTTGACTGCACTCTATATCTTTGCGTAGTCAGGGTTCTAGTACATGCATAATATATATATTTATATATAATTATTTTACTTTGTTATAATATTTCCAGAACACGACGAGCAAATCGCTTAACAGCGAGGTCTTAAAATACCACCGAGTTAACATGGGCGAAAACTTAACGGCGTCCAGCCTGGCCCAAGACTCGAACTCAGGTAGTTTCGTTAGCATTGTGGATTACATTAAACACAGGAAGATTAAATTTTGGCCATATGTGATAATTTTAAACAAACCAGTTTTAATATTTTCAAACTGGAAATTAGACTTCTATTTATGACTCTTGTTTAAGCAGATTGAACAGTGAGTGGACGAAACCTTCTTTTTAACCAATATGACATAGGAAGTGTACGTTTTGGGTGCTTCTCTGGGCTAGTTTACCTGTGGGCCTAGTTTACCTGTGGGCCTAGTTTACCTGTGGGTTCAATTTACCTGTGGATATTAGTTTACCTGTGAGTCTACTTTTTAGTTTATTTCTATAACAAATGAGAAAATAAATTTTTAAATAGTTGTAAGCTGTTTTCTCCCCTTGCGCTACCATCAATACGTCACACTAATGCTTCAGGAATCCACGTGTCAGAGAATAAATGAAAATTCGTGCATTTGCGTTCTCTTCAAATCTTCATTGCAGTTAATCGCAAGGAAACTTCCAAGAAGAGGAAGATTCGAATCGATGATCCGGAACGAGGCTTAATAAAATTTATATTTATTTTTTATTAAATTTGTTAAGTTTATATAAGATGAGGATTTACAGTGTAGTTTCAGGTTTGATCTCAGAGTAAATATTTCTGGCACGATCCTGATTCACAGGCACCAGACCTGCTCATGATTGGCCAGTTACAAAGTCCAGGAGAATGTAATTAAAACAATATTTTTTTTATTTGATTATTCACGTTTACGCAGTAGTGTGATTCAAAGTTGCCGTCTTAACCCGGAGATCACACTTGGCCTCAACGCCCGTGATTACCGAATAAATCCTGCAACCGTTCCCTTCAGCCTGCACAGTAACACTCCTCCCACACTCCCATAGTAACGAGTCAGGAGGCGAACAGAGAGAAGGCAGTCAGTAGAAGGAGCTGAAGCTTAACCCCTCTGCCCTGGTTGTGTACAATGGCTGGTCTTGTCTACTGCAGCACAGATTATAGCCTTCTGGTTCATAATTTGTGCAGGTTTACAGCACAAGTTATGATGCAGGTGCCGTACACGCCCCAGACATTTCTCATTTGCCGCTCCTCTTGGAGGATGCTGGGGTATGCTGATTCGTCTGGAGCTTCTTTCGTTAACTATTCATTTTTTTTGTCTTGTATCCAAACCTTCTTCTTTTTTGTTGCTTTGTATTTCCCTTTTTTCCACTAAAAGATTTTTTTTATATATATTTCTAATTAATTTTGTTTAATTGATCTAACTGAAAGAGCAAGAAAAACTTTGAGATGAACAGTCGACATTTAAGAGGGCATGGAATGGTTGACGTTGATGGGAAGGGGGAGGGTAGTGTAGTGTAGTGATGGAGGTGGCTGTTGTGGTGTGATGGAGGTGGCTGTTGTGGTGTGATGGAGGTGGCTGTTGTGGTGTGATGGAGGTGGTTGTTGTGGTGTGATGGAGGTGGCTATTGTGGTGTGATGGAGGTGGTTGTTGTGGTGTCGTGGAGGTGGCTATTGTGGTGTGATGGAGGTGGTTGTTGTGGTGTGATGGAGGTGGCTGTTGTGGTGTGATGGAGGTGGCTGTTGTGGTGTGATGGAGGTGGTTGTTGTGGTGTCGTGGAGGTGGCTATTGTGGTGTGATGGAGGTGGTTGTTGTGGTGTGATGGAGGTGGCTGTTGTGGTGTGATGGAGGTGGATGTTGTGGTGTGATGGAGGTGGCTGTTGTGGTGTGATGGAGGTGGCTGTTGTGGTGTGATGGAGGTGGTTGTTGTGGTGTCGTGGTGGTGGCTATTGTGGTGTGATGGAGGTGGTTGTTGTGGTGTGATGGAGGTGGCTGTTGTGGTGTGATGGAGGTGGATGTTGTGGTGTGATGGAGGTGGCTGTCGTGGTGTGGTGGAAGTGGCTGTTGTGGTGTGATTTTGGAGTAACTGATGTTGTGGTGGCACAGGTAGCTATGGTGGTTCTGTTGTTAGTAGTAACTGAGTTACCACTAACTCAGCTGCTGATGGTGGCAGTAGTGGTGGCTGTTTTTCGTGATGGTGTTGAGTGATTCGACTGATGATGCTGGTTAATGGATCTTGAAGTCCAAATAGATAGCGCCAATATATGGGATCTAGTGTTTATCTTGATGTCACATATACAAAGACTCGGAAGTCCAAGTGGAATTTTTGCATATAGGAGAGCTCTGATGTCCAATTTGATTTTGAGAATGCGATTTGCAGTCAAAATAGATTTCGCAAATAAAATGGAACTTAAGTTCATGTGGATTTCGGAAATAGATGGGCGGCCACAGCCAGAGTGGATGGTGGGCTTATGAGGCTCTGGCGAGGGGCTGATGCCGCTGGCAATATCATCAAAGAATATAGCGCCCCGTATCAGCGAATTTCATTTTTGAGGCGTCAAGGTAGTGAGTGGGGAAGGAGGTAGGGGAAGATGCTGGGGGAAGGGGTAGAGGAAAGGGAGGCAGGCAACAGGGAGGAACGTAGCAAGTACATGAGAGAAAATGATGCCAGTGAAAGGAAAAGGTGTGTGTGTTGAGGAAGGTAATATAAGGTGACTGAGAGAAGTCAAGAAGAAAGAAAGGGGAAACATGAAAAAGTAAGGGAGTGAAAGGGAGGAACAAGAAGGCATAAATAAGTATAATAGAAAATTAGATCGTGGAGTAACAGGTTCAATATTGAGGAAAAGCGATGACAGCTCCTTAGTCTCTATTAAAAAAGCGAGTGAGAGATTAGACAGTCATATTTAACCAGATATATAATATATAACATATACACACACACACAGAGACATATATTTTCGTGTTTTCTACACTGAAAGGGTAGGTATAAGCTGTAATAGAAAATAGCTATAGTTTTAGATTTTTAATCACTCAAACACAGAATGAGATTAAAGTGCTTTCACAAGCTCAATTTATGTAAAATGTGATATTTTCATAACTGGTGCTTTATATTGTAAATATTAGGTACAGCTGGTCCACTATACCATCAAGTATTCTAGTATTCAGATAATATTTACAAAACTCAATCCAGGGGGTGGAAGCTAGTATGGAATATGGAACAAGGAAATACATGCTTTCTCGTATAAAATAGACAGTGCAGACTGAGGAGAATTGGAAGGATGTCGTTGATACTCTTAGGGATGTCAACTGGTGAGTAATTGTAATTCCTCTACACTAAATGCTACTCTTCTGTATTCAAGGAGGGCAAATAATTAGCTGTTTTTCTACAGATTATAATGAATTGTTTAGTGGATAATCGCGCTGGACGGAGATGCTGTTATGAACAGTTCTTAAATAACCAGTTACTATTACAATCTGTCTTCCCTGTCTCCTCGTCCATCCCACCATTACCCCCTCCCCCGTCCCCTCGTCTTCCACACTATTCCCCACTCCCTCGTCTAATGCGTTCCCAGATGATCTGATGTTCCCATCAGAAAAATGGGAACATCAAATGATCTGATGTTCCCATCACTGAAAACTAAGAAGAACAGATACAAAAACGAAATAAAAATAATTACAAAATAAAAAAATAAAATATACTCACGAAATGTATGATATGGTAAACAACACAGCTCACTTCCAATGCAATGTCACACAAAATAATGATATCTAAATTAAAATAAATCGAATCTATGAAAATTCAATTTATCAATGCAATCGGAATATTGAAATGGAATCGTAATATATTTAGTATAGCATGTGTTGCTTTTACGTGCAACAGATGGCGCTGTTTAAAAAAAAAAGCATGTTCTTTACCTGTCACAGGTGTGGCAACTATATAGTAGGTATACATAAACACGCTCATATGCGAATAGAACGTCGTGTCAAAATTTAAAAGAAATTGGTGGAGAAATTTCGGAGCTTAGCGATTTTGAACAAACGAATAATTTCATTTTATTTATAAAGATATTGTGATGTTTCCTCACTCTTCTCCATTACCCCTCATCCTTCCATGTAATCCATTCTCACCCTTCACCATTCTTCTATCGCGTCTTCCCTCTTCTTCCTTCCATCGCTTCCCTCCTCCCACTCCCTTTACTCCCTACCCCACTCCCAGTTAACAATAGCCTTGGTGGAGCAGTATTCGGCCCGCCTTCCTCAACATGCTCCTGGTCCTTAGATCTGCTGACTCCGCCTTCTTAAATCTAAGGCTCGTTTACAGGGGAGGGGGCTTTTGAGTGGGAGGTCGGGTTGTTGTGGCATGAGAGGGGTAAGGGGGAGGAGGTTTAGGTGGGGGACTGTTTTCAGTTTGATGGGTGGGATGTTCTGATTGAGAGGTTAGTTTTTTCGAGTGGGTGGCCAAGTTATGTTAAGTTTGAGTGGCGGGTTGTTTTGTGTTGCGGTGGGTGATTGTTTTGGTTTGGAGCGTGTTTTGAGTTTGGAAGGAGAGCGTTTCTGTTATTGAAAGGAGTGAAATATTTCGCGAGGGAGAGGCGAGTTGTTTTGAGCTGAAAAGCAGGATTTAGAAGTAGGAGAACTTGAATTTTCTGGAGTACAGTACGATGGAGTGTTTTAGACTGAGAGGGAGGATTTTTGAGCAAAATGGAGAAATTTTAAAGAGTGGGATTGGATGGCAAAAAGAATGATAAGTTATAGAAGTAGCAGTGAGAGGGAGGGGCTGGGAGAGCAGTAGAGATGGAGGAAGGGGGGCACTGGAGAGGGGGAGAGAGAGAGAGAGAGAGAGAGAGAGAGAGAGAGAGAGAGAGAGAGAGAGAGAGAGAGAGAGAGAGAGAGAGAGAGAGAGAGAGAGAGAGAGAGAGAGATGCAAAGGAGGGTGAGAGTGGTATATAACATAATGAAAGCAGGGCAAAGGGGTGAGAATGATGAGGATAATAAGATGAAAGTTTAACGTGACATGAAGCCAATTCGAACCCGAAAATAACAAAAAGTTCGTAGAAACGAACACGAATAAAAAGACAAGGAAAGAGAAGATTGGAGAGGAAAAGGAAGAGGAAGGAGACTAAGAAGAGTAGGTGGGGCTCGCCGCCCCGCCGCCTGTCTCTAGACGGTTTTGAGAGGCGACACGCTTCAGAAATGAGCCTTGAGGCACGTCCTTGATATCTTGGTCTGGGTGGGTGATGCTATCATATATTGAGGCTCTTGCGCGCACACACACACACACACACAGGCACACACACGCGCGCTCAAGATCTGAAACTCGGCCCAAGGAACTCTCTTAGGTAAGTACTCTAACGTCAGCTTATTCACACGCAAACTTTCAGGTGAATAATATTTTTAGGGAGAATAGCAATATATAATTCTTAACGCTGTCCATTACTATTTCCCAATGTTTATTTTCTGTTGTTTTTCTGTTTCATGTATTTTAACTTTACCCTTTTGAATTTAGTTCTCAGCTAATTTTGTTTTGTATTAATATATTTGTTTTTCTAATCATCTTTCCTCTATTTTTTTATTTTTTTCAATCTTTGCATCTTTCGTTTTTCTTTAGTTTTCTTTATTTGCTATATAGTCGTAATGGCTTAGCGCTTTCCGGATAATTAGTTTACCATGCCTTCTCATTAGTTTCTAGCATTTCATATTTCTGCCGTTTACTCTTTCCTGGGCTAATAATAATACACACACACACACACACACACACACACACACACACACACACACACACACACACACACACACACACACACACACACACTTAATTGTCAGTGTATATGTGTGTGTACTCAACTAGTTGGGCTGGCGGGGCTGTGCTTCGGGTCCTTGGTCCCGCCTCTCAACTGTCAATCAATTGGTGTACAGATGTGTGTGTGTGTGCTCTCATATAATTGTGTTTCTGGTGCGATGACCAAGGCTCATGGGTCACGTCTCTCAACCTTTATTCAACATGTGAGTAGGTACCAAGGACTATTGTTGACCAAACCACACACTAGAAAGTGAAGGGAAGTCGACGTTTCGGTCCGTCCTGGACCATTCTCAAGTCGATTGTGATGAGGGAAGGAGGCGAAGGCAAAACATAGGCAAAGAGAGGTGAAGAGAAGGAAATCATATAGACAGAAAAATCAAGGCAAAAGGACTATTGACTATTGTCATATTTTCATTTAGGCTTGTGTTTGAAGTTGACCACACTCTACGTCTTTGCACATTCCGTTTTTGTTGACTATCCTGACATTGAAATGAAGAGAGCAGCATGAGCGGGGCACAAAATTACATTTACTTAAAAGTAGGGCAGGTAGCCCAACAGCTCTTAGCACAACCAAGGAAACTTGCGAGACTTCTTACCCGTTTCTAAAGTTCGATAATGACAAAGAGAAGCATTCAAACATTGAATCACTGTTTAAAAGGTGATTGAATATCTGAACCCATGAATCAATGAAACGGCTCTCTTGTACGACTTCAATCGCATTAATTAATGCATCTTGTTTGCTAGCATACTAGTTTTATATAAATTTATTCAAAACGCCATATGTAGGGTTTGGTTATAAATCCATGCCTACTTGACCCGTTAGCCAGCAGGACAGGGTTCGAGGTCTGGGTTGGGTTGCATTTAATTATCAATGTTTTCAAAAAACAAACATATCATGCCTTAAATATAACAAAATTATATTGCTGATTAGGATTTATTTAATCTTGAACAATATAATAACTAATAACACTAGAATCGTCTACAGTTTCATTTTTTATTTAATGAGCTACGAGTATTAAACATATTTCGTTGACTGAATATTATTCTCATTCATGTTACCCAGAGGGTCATTTATTATTTACTTGAGGCATTTTTTTGGATTCTAATAAATGAATGTTTCTTTTCAATTTTTATTCATGCAATCAGAAGCGCCCAATACCTCTGATTCCTCCTGCTCTTCTCTCTCCCTCCTCCTACGTCCTTTACTTTAGGTACTCGCAATAGTCCCCTAAACTGAAATTCAATCACCTCACTGCTGCTGCCTCGGTCCACAAGGCTCGCTAACCTTCACTAAAGTTCTCAGTCTTCCACTTCTCTCCAGTGCTTCTGAATACTCCTTGTCGCCTTTTAATGCTTCTAAATTCTTTTTATAGTTTCTACATATTTTTCAGAGTTTCTCAAAGAGTCTTTCTAAAGTTTTCCCTCATGTTCTTTATAGAGTTTCTACACGTGCTTTTTCTAAAGCTTCCTCTCGTGTTCTTTCCATTGATTTTTTATAGCATCGCCAACATTTATCGAATCCTTCTTAACGTTATTGAATTAAATTCCTCTCAAATACTTTCTAATCTTTAAATAAATTGACAATGTTCTCAAAGGCTTTGAAATTCTCCACTTACTCTATCTTAATCTTTAATATCTTTATAGTTGAACAAAAGCTACTGCCATCCCACAGCACACGCAAATATTTCTCTGAATATCCTTGCACAGCATTCCTAATCTCTTTGCCAAACAAATTGTCCCTAAATATCAGTACTTGAAATCTCAACAGCTTCATCTGCTAATTATAAAATGAATGATCAACATTGCAGAATTGTTCTCTAATTCGAATTTCTGAGCATCCATTTGGCCTGGAACTCCTGTTGACGAAGCTCGTAGAGCAAATGCTAATTTACATTTTCATAACACGTGTTAATGGTACTCATGGATGGTCAGTTTTCTATTAATGGGGATTATGGCTTGTCAGTCTAGTGTTAACAGTGTAAACTGTTTGTCAGTCAGGTGTTAATGGTCACGACGTGCTTGATATTTGTTATATTTTATTAACTTCACACTGATAACAAAGATAATTTCATTGTGGATCCCCCCACCCCAAATAACATTAGAGGGACATCAGAATTGGGTAAAAATTATATTGAATTAAAAATATGCCATGTTATTGTAATATATCAATAGTTCCTTATCATCGTTGGAACGGGCGGGAATATGTTGTAATACTTGATCCAGATTCTATACATTAGAATACACATCTTCTGATTGGTGAAAGGATGTTTGTCAGTGTGAAAGGCCCCTACTCTCCTAAGATTAGATTTTTGAAGGTGACGAATAAGTTTTCAGAATACCATTTTAATAAATAATATATATTAGATGTAAATATGGCAACCCATCTTTCTAAAATGATAATAATAATATTAAGTTTTTGGTCGAAAGTACCAATATATAGAGAAGAAACACCAATAATTTGCTTTTCTACTTTTAATTTTGTTGAGTCCGGAAAAAAAAGACTAATAACCAAACTTAAATATTACTAGGCTTCGCATAGTACTTACGCATCTTAGGTCTAGTACAGTAGATGTATGTTGCTAGGAAAGATATGGATAGGTTTTATTTTTATGGTATCATTAGGAAAGCTTCCCCATTTGGCTAAATACACCTATACAAAAATGTCTAATTTTTGGTGGTCCATCGCTTACTTATTTGTAAATTGGCCAAATACTTACTATAAGTACTTTCATTTTAGGAGGATGGGCTGGAAGTATGGTAGCACCTTTCTCAATAAATATTCCATATTCGCTCATAGTGAATAATGAGTAATTGCAGAATTACGACGCTCCTAAATATGTATTTAAATATTAATGTTGCCTATGCTGAAGACTTTGTCACACTAAGTGCTAAGTTGTCCCTTTCATATTTGTGATTGGTTAGGTTTTCGGCCATATTAAAGTTACATATTCTCTACACAAAGTATTAGTAGTAATCAAAGGAAATTGAAATATGCACCGAAAATTACATATACACCAAAATATGCTCCAAAAATCACAATGAGTGGAAAAATATAGTTTTAGTAAAGAAAACATGAATTGGTTAGACACACCTGACTGTTTAAACTGAGTTACACTTTCCTATCTCTCAAATATATCTACAGTCTTGTAGATATATTAATAGATTTATACGTAAGATATTGCATAAACAGTAGTAAACACTGGTATGAAATGTTGGGTATAATTTATCTTACAAATATTAGGAATCGGCATGAAAATACTATAAGCCTGTCACATCATATAGTAAAAAACAGGGGTGGCATGATCCAGAATGCGTGGGCAATCACGCCAGCGTACTGACATTTATGCACTATAAGATAAAATGATAAGTAACATGCTTGACAGCTGAAGGCCACCGAGAATGCGTCTATTTAATTAAACTCTAAAGATGCTGCCCAACAGCTGTGGTCGTGACACTT
Source organism: Procambarus clarkii (assembly GCF_040958095.1). Lineage (NCBI taxonomy): Eukaryota > Metazoa > Arthropoda > Malacostraca > Decapoda > Cambaridae > Procambarus > Procambarus clarkii. Next base: position 3,296,292 of record NC_091156.1, read on the forward strand.
CGAGCACTTCACTGCGTTCCTGTCAGAAGAGCTCTGTCTCACCGGCAGCTTTTCGTATATTTTTAACCGTATACTTTTAACTCGTCCTTTTCGTCTTCAAATTTTTATATTTTCCTTCATTTCTTCTCAAGTTTTTTCTATTCAGGTTTCTTCTCATGACCTTCCATTATTGTTCCTCTTTATTTTCTCTTCTTTCGTCTCATGCTGTAAAGAAATATGCGAGTGTTAAAGAAGAATAGCCATTATGTATATCTGGGTACCAATTATTATAAAAATGAATAGACGATGACAACTGGTTAAGGATTTTTTCTGAGGACAAGAGGTTCTCACTTTCTTCCCTTAAATAAAGTTAGGAACCAAAGGGTTCCTAACTTTATTCCCCGAGGACTTGCTCCACTCCTAATAAAAACATATATGTTAAAATTACTAATCACTCATTTAATAAAAATAGTAAGTTAACATGTGTTCCTTAAGTCACATGCAGGCGAGGAGTCACAATAACGTGGCTGAAATATGTTGACCAGATTACACACTAGAAAGTGAAGGGATGACGACGTTTCGTTCCGTCCTGAACCATTCTCAAGTCCAACTTGAAAATGGTCCAGGACGTACCGAAACGTCGTCGTCCCTTCACTTTCTAGTGTGTGTGTGGTTCCTCTAGTCACCTAATTTCTATTGCAACTTAAATGTGGCCTCAAAAATCCGTAGACTTTACGTTCCGGAATTAATATATATGTGTGCTTTTTGACACACACACTGTACTCCTATTATATAGTCTAGGGCAGCTGCACAAATGCAGATGTACCTAAATGTGTTAATAAAAAAAATAAATATGTTAATAAATATATATATGTGTGTAATATGCTAAAAATCCCCATCATACAGGGTCATGTGAAATTAGTCTGTCAGTTCAGAGTAATTTTCACGTGGCCCTGTATGATTAACCATCCTGTGTGATTGGTATTTAGCATTACTTAACTAGTTCTTGACACATATTGTACCCCATTCATATAATCTAGTGTAACTGCATAACTGCAGATAAATACCTAAATGTGTTTATATCAAAATAAAATACATGCTTTTTCCCATATATAAAATGTTGAAAAATGGTGGATGGTATTTTGTCTTGGAATTTACACCACTAAGCAATTACTTTCTACAAAATAGTTTGTGACGTAGGTGAATTCGTGAGAAGAATGACAAACATGGGATTATTTGAAAACGTTCATTTGAAATTTTCCTTGCGTGAAAGTTAACATTTTAACATTCACGATAGGTACATGTTAACGATAATTCATAGAGGAGGAGATTCAAAAGATAAGTTCGTGAATCTATGCATTTTATTATAAGCTCTGACAAAAAAAAAAAAACTTAAATTATAAAGTATATGATTTGCACTCACTTATATGAATATATAATTACACCCACATAAACACTCACGGGAGGGCGGTGGTGGCTGAGTTGACAGCGCTCTTAGACTCATACACGCATACAAACACAGGCGCGCGCGCGCGCACACACACACACACACACACACACACACACACACACACACACACACAAAATTAGATATTAGAAAGCACTTTTTTAGTGTCAGAGTGGTTGACAAATGGAATGCATTAGGAAGCAATGTGGTGGAGGCTGACTCCATACACAGTTTCAAGTGTAGATATGATAGAGCCCAGTAGGCTCAGGAACCTGTACACCTGTTGATTGACGGTTGAGAGGCGGGACCAAAGAGCCAGAGCTCATCCCCCGCAAGCACAACTAGGTGAGTACAACTAGGTGAGTACACACACATAAACAGCTCCCTCAGACTACTATAACCTTAACACGTTCTCATAATCTAAGACAACAAAATAAATACAATAATTCCATATCTTGTTTATTGACATTTCCAACTGTATAGCGTATTCTTCCCCTCGTCAATTTCCATATCCTTCAATTTCTTCTTGGTCAACTCTGTTTATCTAGTCTCATCTCTCCCTCCCTCTTAAACTAATAAAATATTATTGCTCCCCCTTGTACTTCCGTGCCGCTACTACAAGGGCAGAATCTGCACTTTACCTCAGTAAAGGCCTCAGAATATTGCATTCATCCCGGACGAATATCACGCTGCCTTAATTAACACCCTCGTACGTATGGCGAGTCCCCTTGAGCTAGGTCATTCGTTTTCCTCCCTTTAAGCTTTCCAGCTTTTTGTATCTCTCTTCTCTTTCCTTTTTCTTTTTTTTTCTCTCTCTCCTTTCTCTATTCGCTCTTATATCTCACACTTTCTCTCGTATATCTTCCCCACTCCTATCTCTACCCCCCCCCCCCTCCGTCCCACCCTCCCTGTTTCTCTCTCCTGTATATTGGTAGAATGTGATTTCCCTGAAACCGAGGGAGAGACGGTCACTAATTCTACCCCGTCTCCTCTACCGCCACCACAACCTCTATCCTCACCGCGCCACCTCAACCTCTATCCTCACCGCTCCACCACAACCTCTATCCTCACCGCTCCACCACAACCTCTTTCTTCACCGCTCCACCTCAACCTCAATCCTCACCACTCCCCCATATTCCCTCCCTCAACCACGTCTTCTCCGCCTCACTACAACGTACATCCCTTCCAACCAACAACATAACCGTTTCCTCCGCAATTCCCCGTCCCGTCCACCATAAACCCCTTCCCATCCACACCCCAATCTCCCCGCCCCGTCCACCCCACCACATCTCCTGTCTCCGCCACCCAACGCTTCAACCCACTCTCAACCAACCAACTGCTGGAGACATAACTGAGCACTAACCTGCGTGGACTGTCTTGATATATCCCCATTTCTCCTATGGTTCCCAGGAGACCAGTTGAGCAGTTCTCAGTTAGTGGACTAATACCGCGGCGCTCCTCACAAAATGGCCCGCTTGGTATTAAGGGTTAAGTCGTTTGTTTCTCGAGCTTGGCTGGGGTTTAGGGAGAGAAAACGGGATTTGGATAGTGTTAGTAGAAAGTTAGGGGGAGAGAGAGAGACAGAGAGAGAGAGAGAGAGAGAGATATCACGAGTTTAGAATTTGAGAGATGAGGCTGTGAATGTGACACAGGGATGAATAATGAAGGTGGGTAAAGATTTAAGCTTAAAATTGAAGATGTTCAATGAATATTAGGTGGTGTCTAGAAATTAGGTGATATTAGCGAGGTGAATGTTATTCAGATAAATGAAGTACCGGAATCAGGTGACTGAAGCGACCCTAGATACAAAAAAACCCTAAAGAACACAAATGGGAGAGATGGATTTTTTTTTAAATCAGCCAAAAATCGTAGAATTTTAAATTAAATAAAAATCTGCTACACTGTGAGCTGCTTAATATATGTAAAAAATTCCATTACTCCTAGTTATTATAATTGTTGTCACTATTTTTATTAATGTTATATCCAATATTTCTTCTATATTTTATAGGTAATATTGAGTGGAGGTCAGACGCTACCTGAGAATTTTCGTTACTTTGAGCATTATTGCCTAGTTGTTATTGGGACGGTCTCGTGTGTATTTATTAATTTATTTATTTGTATTTCTATGTTGGTGGCTGCAGGATCGAGCCGTTTGGTCTTTGTCACCTTCTTTCTAACCGTTTATTGTCTAATGTATACACTTCTACTTCCTCTATCAATTCTGCCATATATATATTTCTCGCACGCATGCGCGCACACACACACACACATACACACACAACAGTTATCTAACTTCCAGGTACCTATTCTTAGGTGAACAGTAGCTTCAGCTGAAAGGAAACGCCTAATTGGCTTCTGTGAGGACCAGGAAATAAATCGTATGTAAATCGAGGCCGAGTGTGTACTTACCTAGTTGTGCTTGCGGGGGGATGAAGTTCGGGTCTTTGGTCCCGCCTCCAAACCGTCAATGAACTGGTGTACAGATTACTGAAGCATAATTAAATTATATGCTAAAATAGACAATTATATAATAAGCGGTGGCATTATTGTTCTTATTTATTTTACGTAATATTATATTACATTAATTTTCGTTACAATATTTTTGTAGCCATTATAAAGAATTGTCGGGAATTTAAAATATTTACTCTTAAATTATAATTATTTATTAAATTTTGAGTTAATTATCTCATAATTATTTGTTTTACACAAAGAGTAATCACTCTAACGTGATTTGTCAAGGAGAAGATTAAACAAAAATCACCATGTCGTGGCCTTGTGGCCTAGTGCGTGTGCGTAGGAACATCCACCGCATTGGTTCGAACCCTCATCACGGCTCCTACGGACTTTTCCTTATTTGTATTATTATTATTATTATTATTATTAATTCCTAATAATTTTAAAAGCATTGTAATATTTTTTTTTTAATGATGTCATTTAGGTATGTAATACAAATATTAGCAAAGATCAAATAACACAAAATATTTTTCCTGTATTTAAAGAATGAATTTTTATTATTATTCACTATTTTGTTTACTTGAAAAGCTTTCAGTATATCATTCATTTAAAAAACAAGCTCAGATACTTTTCTTTCTTATACTTATATATTACTTGTATGGTATGATGTTTGAGATGCAAATTGTTGTGTGTTTGTAATATCAAGTAATTCTTTATCATATAATAAGATGCAGAGTGATATTTAACAGGGATGTATGCATCCACTAAGAAGTGTTCCCCGCTTCTCATTGTAAACACACTGAGTTTACTGTAGTCGTGGACTATGTTCAGGACTAAAGTATACTTGCTGATTGGTTAGGACTTGTGGTGGCCTTAATATTCCTTCAGTGGTTGATAAGTCATACGACCACAACGAAACCAAATGATATACTACAAATTTAAATTAATCTTAATGGTAAAGTAATAATAATAACCTAAACAAGAAATTATATAGCCACTACTGATATTATGGTAATATTTTATATCATCGTGACGAGAGCAATGAACAACTCATTAAGCAAGGAACAGAGTTCATGTCCGTGATATTGCCTGTAGTATGAACACAGTTTTGTATAGCTTTGCATTTTTAACTTTAAGCAAAGTGTCATGGATGTAAACATTGAGCATAAGGAAGAGTGAAGAGAAGTAAAAAAATTGTGAGGCTTGTGGGGAAGGAAAAGAAGGAAAGAAATGAGTTTGTGAACGAAAAAGAGTGAGAGAAATAGTGAAGTAGAGACTGAAAGGAGAGGACAGTAAAGGATGGGCAGTGGGAGAGATTAGAACAAATAATAGTGATTAACAATAAGATTTGCATTGAAGACAATGTTAAAATATTTAAGGAAACATTTCAGATATGAAGGGATAATGAGGAGATTTGAATAAAACAAGACCAATGAGGAAAACAACAAAAGAGAAGTTAAGGAGAAGCGTGGAGCTAATATAAAACATCGGTGTAAAGTTAAGGAAAGTGGCAGAGATATTTGAATGAAAAGTTTGGAAAAATTAAGGAGAATAAGAAACACTGAATGGGAATTAAGGGAGTTTTTCTAATTAAATGGAGACACAATGTAGGAAAATTACATCAATATTGAAAAGATATTTGAGAAGGGAGGAGTGAGAGACAGTGAAGGATAGTAAATGATAGTGAAGTAAAGTGAGGGATAGTGAGGAGCAGTGAGTGACAGTGAGGTGGAGGAAGATGCAATAGTGTTCACCTTCCTGTGTCTGTTTTTCAGTAAATATAATTGACAAAGTTAAAAGTATAATTATTACCACAATGATAAATGAGGATAGACCTAATTTTTTGTTAATTGCAAGTTTTATTTTATTATGTGTATTACATAAATACATGAATTCAGAATATGTTTGAAAATATGTAGGTACGCAGATTTTGCATGATTATATATGTAATATATATTAGAGAGAGAGAAAGGCAGGGGAAATTCACGTAGGTAGCCACTTCTTGTATATGTTGAAAGTGAGAGAGAACTTTACAGAGAACTACTCCGGTAAAACTTTACTATTACAAAAGAAATTCTGCCTGGAAGTGAGAAATATATAATACAATAATTTCTTATTACAGGAGGTACTTTGGTGTGAGTGGTAAGCCCTCATCTTTTATAATATTCATATACACTCATCTATAATATATTTTAAAAATAAAGAACGAGATGAATTCTTAGTCTCATATGCGTCATTCTTCTCTTTTTACTACAAATGCGTTGAGTTACCCGCGGATATATTTTTCTTTTACTTTCCCTGAGCTTTTATTAAAGTGCTTACCTAAAAGTCATCCTGGCTACCTACCGTAAAAAAAATACCAATTTAGGAACCAGCAGTTCCAGCAACTTGAAAAATAAGGGGGAAAAATAAGTAACTTTGGCATGTAGCGAACACCGGCAACCCTTCCTTCAGGTTGGAGTGGCTGGACCAATGAGAGGGCTCTACGTCACGAGCCGGGGAGATGCCGGGTCTGGAAGCTGGAGAAGCGGCAGTCCTATAAAAACACTGCTATATAAAATGAACACACGTTCCCGCCTCTCTGCTGACATAACCGGGAGATGATGTTCCTCGTCTAGGGTAGGTGTATCAGAACCTTTTTCTGTATAAAAGGTGGATATAGGGAGAAGAGGCGGACTAAGATATTTTTCTCTTCGAAGGGTACTCGAATGGGGCAGTCATGGAAAGCCATACGATAAATTTGCATAATTGCAGAAATGCATTAGAGAGGAGGACTCCCCCTCACCCCCAATGGAATGGTTCCCTTCATATTTTGCATCCAAATGACGAGGCTAGGAAAATAAGGTGCTCTCAGCCCGCACGGAGCCAGACGGCATCAACCATAACACTTCACCTCGACCTAGGCACTCTTCGCCCTCATCCTTCCCTTCCCTTCCCTTCCCACCCTCTCCCATTCGTCTCCCCCAAACCCCACCACCACCACCACCCAACATCACCACCACAACCTCGGACTCTCCACAACTTCTATCCTTCTTTTTCTTACCTGTCGTCTTTCAATCTCTCCCACCCTCTCCCTTTATTTCTATCTCTACCTATCCTGTTCTTTTCACCTTCCCTACCACCACCACCACCATCACCACCACTACTGCTGCTACAACCCCCCCCCCCCCACCCGAACACACACACACACGCACACATACATAGCTGAAAATATGAGTAAGGAAAATAAATTAAAGCTCGTGTCACTGGATGAGAGAAGAAACAGAGGGGGAAATGACAACGATATGCAAAATACTCAGGATATTTATCAAGACAGAGACACAATATTTGGAGTTAGTAATAGTTTAATAAGGTGACAGAGGTGGAAAATAAATAACCAGAAGAGCAGCTGGGATATTTGAAAGACGTTTTTCAATCACAGAGCCACGAATTAATGGAATAAATTAGGAAATGAGGCGCTGGAGACAGATTCCATACTCGCCTATAAAAGTAGATTTAAGAACATAAAAGGGGGGTCGGGAATCTGTAGAGAGATGGTACCCAGGAGCTAAAGTTCAACTCACCTTTTCTCATGCTGTTAGGTGACTACAACTAGGCAACAACACTCATTCTACTCCAAAATCTTCTAAATCCGCTTTCGCCTAGCCTTCAGCATCTTCTACTTCCAACTTATCCTGTCTTAATCTCTCATATTTTTCTTTGCTTTCTCCCTTTCACGGCGTATCACTTTTAACTATCTCACAATCTGCACTTCACTCTAACCTCCCTATCCATATTCTCCCCAATTCTTCTTATTTTATCTTCTACTCGCTATTATTCCTTCCAGTATGATTGCGTTTGCCTACAATATATTCTTGTTTCTTTCAAGGATTTATATTTGCGTCTTATTTTAGAAATCTCCTTTTTCCGTTTGCATACCAATCCCCCTCTTTTCTTTAACTCTTATCGTCTTCTCTACCTCAAATCTCCTCTTCCTCCAACTTCCTACCACATCTTCCTACGTTCTACCACCTCCTACACTCTACCACCTCTTACCTCTTTCACTTCCTGCTCCCCTCTCTCCATCACCAAGTGGTCAGAACTCCTCAGTAATCAGGGTGAGGACTGTTTGCGAGGAAGGGAAACAATCTAATCCTGGCCACCTCCCTTAAAACTGAAAAATATCTTTTTCAGTTTCAAGACGGATTTTTACGTTCCACTAGAATTATCCTGACAAATTTCCTGACGTAGGTCGTCTATAACTTTTAGTTTGTTTTCTAAACATTTGATTTTATTGGAGAGAGAGAGAGAGAGAGAGAGAGAGAGAGAGAGAGAGGGGGGGGGAGGGGTGAAGGGAGGAAAGGACAGAAAATTTGGTAAGATTTTTTACGGCATAATATGCAAAACCGTAAATTGGTGCTCATCTCGCGAGGCAGTTCAAACGAAGGAGGAAAGTAGATGGAGAGGTAGATGGGGATATAGACGGAAACGGCTGGAGAGAATTCCCTCCGGAAAAAAAATCTTTTTCCAGAAAATGAATTTAAATTTTTTTCTATAGCTCGCAATTTTTTTTTTACGATTTGGACTACACAATCAAGATTTATAGGTGGCTGGGAGCTTACGTCCGTGTTGATAGAGGTGTTGTAATCTTTAGTGCCGGACTGGAGATTGGTTACAACATGGATGAAATTGGATGTAATCTAATCATACGGTTTCTTTTTGATTATGTTTTCTCGCGTGGTAACATATGCACTTCCGAACTTTCATACATTCACACATATCCTTCCCACGAATGTATGTACTTTGTGTGTTTATATATATATATATATATATATATATATATATATATATATATATATATATATATATATATATATTCATTTAGTAGTAATTTATATAATATATATATATATATATATTTATATATATATATTATATATATATATTATATATATATAATATATATAATATATTATATTATATATAATATATTATATATATAATATATATATATAATATATATATTATATATATATATTATATATATATTATATATATATATATATATATATATATATATATATATATATATATATATATATATATATATATATATATATATATATATATGCAAAATGATAAAAAAACACTGATCCAAGTATACGGAATAAATACATGTGAAAGATAGAGAATGCCAAGGAGCATTCTTTATCTTTCACATGTGGTTTTTCCGCATATATATATATATAATATAATACATTTTCTAATTAATTAATTTTCTAATAAATAAATATATATATTGAGGCTAGAAATTAATAGCTTTTGTACATATCTTAACACCTTTTTTAAATCAGTAATAATAAGATTTTGTGGTTAATTTACATGGGATTGATTAAGTTGTAATGGATATTATAACTATAAACATATTCGTACTGGAGATCTCGAGTGACTGAACGCTCGGCAAAGTATGGTAAAGAGGCTCTTGAAATGGAAGAGTTATATAAGATTTATTGATGTAATCTACCTGTTCCTAATGCAACTGCTTCCTCTACCCTATGCTGCAACTTCTTACCCTCCAACCGATGCTGAAGATGCTTCCCGTACTCTATACTGCAGCTCTTTCCACAACTTTATGCTACAGTTCCTTTCCCTTCTGCGAACTCTCTTCTGTTCATTTCCCTCCCTCTTATTCAGTCTCCCCATCCCCCCCCCACATCCTTGCAACTCTGCAACATCTCTGCAACCCTTCCCTACTGCTTCATCTCTTCTCGTCCCCCTCTACTTTCGATCGTTCTTAGTCTCTATGTCGCAATTCCTTCCCCTTTACTCACGTTTCTCCCAAAATGCTGTATATAATCCTATCTCCTCGAACAGTTTCCCATTTCCTACGGTCAGGCTTCACGGTGTCGCCTCTACATCACGTTCCTACTTCCTTATGCTCTTGCGTCTGTCTTTTCTCCTGCTTTGTTCCCTCTGTCTAGCCTACCCGTTTTCTCTGACCTATATTTACCTCTAGCTTCTCTCTTGCCTATCACTCATTTGTTCATCCGCTTTCCTTCCTTCTCCAACCACTTGGACTAGACGATAGAGCGACTGTCTCGCTTCATGCAGGCCGGCGTTCAATCCCCGACCGTCCAAGTGGTTGGGCACTCTTCCTTCCCCTCTCAAATCCTTATCCTGACCCCTTCCCAGTGCTACATAGTCGTAATAGCTTGGCGCTTTCTTGCTGATAGTTACCTTTCCTTCCTTCTGTCTATGCTGCCCATCTGCCCTAACTCCCTCTCCTTTCCCCAGTCCAAGCACCCCCCCTCCCCTCCTCCGAACTGTCCCCCATATATCCTCTTCGTCTACCCAGTCCCCTTCTCCCCTCCCCCCTCCCCGTGCACACTGAAGCTCGCACACCTTCCAGACAACACAGTTTCTCGACGTGGGGGCAAATGTCAGCCACCAACCCTCACCCACCGAGCCCCGCCGCCGCCGGCACCCCTTCTCAGACAACACCGGCAAGGATCATCATATCAATCGTGGCAAAGCGACGCTAGAGATACAGTAATTGACTTTTATCATGGGATTCATATATTCTGACCCGGGGAAAAGTAGACGAGGAATGCATTAACATATATTTCTATGCAAGATTGACCCTGTAGATAGAGGTAATGAACCACTGATATTCGTACTTATTCCTATTCTACCTGGCAAACATATCCAGACGCATTCATAACCGGAACTTTGTCTTGGGGGGAGATGGGGTGGAGAGGAGGAAGGGGGGGGGGGGGATTAAATGGAAGGCCTGGGCACGAGCAGCTCTGACCAATCAGGCTCTCGGCTGGAATGTCATTAACCAATCAGAACTCCGCTCTGGAATGTCACAGGCCAATCATAGATGAAGGGAGCCGAGCCAAACAGCAGTCGGGTGTTTTATCAAGTCCGGGCGAGGTTATTTACGACGATCGTGTGTTCCAGCGTGACAATCAGAGAACAAGTGACTAAGGAGCCTTGCTGGTCTCCTGAAGGTCAAACGTCAGACACCACCGCCCTCGCCGCCTCCTCCACTGGACCTGTGTCGCCCTTATCGTGAATCATTGCCTGACCGATAACGCACATCTCCGCGTCGCCTGCCCACGGACGTAGAGAATATTTTTTAAAGTCTGCAAAAGAACACTCTTTGAGACAAAGAAGATATAAATGTTCATTGAACATTATCGTTTCTTTGTTCTGTGATATAGTAACCTCACATGACCTCTTCTTACTTATAAATAAATGTTTGCATGGACTGTTTTAATAATCAACTCCATTTCTGTGTGTTGTTTGGTCATAACCTGTCACTTGTGCGTGTGTTTGTTAGCATGTGTTGCTAAAGTCATAATTCTGACTTATTTGCGTGCAGATGTACTAACCTAGTTGTACCCTGCACGGTTAGTAGATGTAATAACCTAAGTTTAAAAGTATTTTATGTAATATACATGCGGAAATTTGCTGTTTTAATTTCAACTGCCCTCAGTATAGGATAAGCATTATATATCAGTAAGAATAAACAAGCTAAATTATGATATTGTAATAAGATACAGGCATTGTCTGCTAATGTCACATGCTGAGATGTGATTATATTTGACTAAGATTACAACAGTTTTCAATAAAAAATATATATCACTGAAATAATATACCATATTAATATATCACTATAAATATATCAGTGTAAATATGTCAGCGTTAATATGAATATTAATATAATATATTATTATATCACTGTAAATATATCAGTGCAAATATGTCAGCGTTATTATGAGTATTTATATATTGGTAGTTATCTCATAAGTACTCAATTAGATGACCTAGAATCGAACCTACATTTTCAAGGTTTACTCTCTGGCGTACACAGTACAAAAACTACTTCAACTTTTTTGTCGCTGGTGAAGTGGTTATGGTACTGTTTACTTCAGGGAGTGAGCCCTGGTAATGCAAGTTCGAACCCTGTTTGGATCATAGTTCTTAAGTGATTTATGACTTGAATACCATTCAAATTTTCTTTCATCGGTACACTATACACAGAAATCACAATTGCGTGATGCATGAAGTATCATTTATATATCATAATTTAAATATAATACATAGATCATCAGTTATATATCATTTATATATCAGTATTTGAAATGTGGATTAATATTAAAAAAACTGCCTTAAATTACATAAATTCCTGAATCTCATATGCAGAGAATTACAATGAAATATTTCAGCCAGAAGACTGTTAACATTAATCATATTTAAAAATTAAATCACAGGTTAAATAGGATAAAACAATATGAACACTAAATAATAACAAGCTATTATGAACAGTAATTACCAAAAAACTTCACTTTGGAGATAACAAGCAGGGCTGCCAACCACCAGGGCTATTATGATTACTATTAACATGCTCTTTTGACATTAAAATATACTTTACTTTATAGCCACTTAGTGTGCCATTAAAGTATACTCTGAGTATATGTATACACTGAGACGGTCATGCATGATGAGATAGATACACTGAGGAACGGACGAACTGAGAAATAGATGCACTGATATAGATGCAGTGATTAAATATAGATACTGAGAAATTTGCGCTGAAAAATAGACTGAGAAATAAATATGCTTAGAAGTTCGTGCGTCGAGAAATAGATGCACTGGAAAAATATATTCACTGAAAGATTACCCATCTCGTTGTATACAACAGATTTATTTTAAGATTTGGGTCATTACCCGAGTAATTCGAAGCGCATTTACCTTACCATAGGCGGGCTAATTTGCACCAACTTTCCAACCCTATCGAAGCTGGGGATCATTGGGCCTTGGATACGTACAAATTAAGTGGTTTAAATTCCAATAAAACGCGTTGATTTGAGCGCTGCTCTCGAAAGCGTCCATATTGAGATGCCTTAAGTGTGAGAACGGACTGATGAGCACGCCTGAAGTTACTGTAACGAGAATAAATGCTGAAAGCCGGTCGGGTTCCATTGTGCCTTTCACTCGTCACACTAATGTTAGTAGTAGGAATATGCACTACACGAGAGAATCCTAGTGGTGTTGTTGTTTTAGATTCAGCTAATCGGAACAAAAAGTTCCAAGCAGCACGGGGTATGGTGAGCCCGTCGTACTCACCTGGCACAAGAGATGTTTAGAATGATAGGAATAATTGAGAATGGGAGGAACACTTCAATACAACTACGCTTGTGTCTTGCATTGGAGCAAATGTGTTTATGGTTTTCTACTACGTGCGTACGTCAATGATAGCAAGTTCTGTGAATGAGCGCATGAATGAATTCAGACGTGAGTGTTGTTTGAAAATGTTCGTATGCGTGTCTGCATGCCAATGTTTGTGAATGCTGTGTGTGTCAATGAGCGCAGAGCCATGTGCGCGTGTTCCCATTAACACTGCCATCAATAATCGGCCATCTCATCCCTATTAGGAGGTTACAAAAAAATATTGTCGCGATACGCCAGAAGAACAAAACTTACGACTTAGCCCGAAACGCAAAAGTTTCGCGATGAATTTAGATGGGTGTAAAATTCATTATGCCATAAAGCGCAGCAATGTCCAAAGTTCAGAGCCAAGCGTGTTCTCTGGCCGCTCTTCTTCATATTTTAGGGGTCCGGTCTTTATCCCCAGGTCGGATCCCCCTCTCATAAATCAGGAGCCCAATACGCATCGCCCAAGGCGCTGACGAAGACTCGTCTCCAGGATGGGAGATCATGATTGGAATGAGAGAGAGAGAGAGAGAGAGAGAGAGAGAGAGAGAGAGAGAGAGAGAGAGAGAGAGAGAGAGAGAAGCAGGCACTAGTCAGACAAGCAGGCAGAGGTCAGACGAAAGTGGAAGAAAACGAAAAGAGAGAACGTTTGTCTGCAAAAATGGAACGAAAATAGCTTACCTGTCATCATTCATGGAAGTGATTGACTGTTTTAGCTAATGCAAGTTCCGCGTCGTAAGATTAACCTTAGCCTGCAATATGAAGGGAAATTGGACGATATTATTCCCCTTTTGTGGATCTGTTTTAATCTTTTAGAACACTATCGTAGGGTCTAATTTAAATGACTTTCATCATAGAAAGTCATTTTGATCTAGCTTATTTTGTATCAATGTTTACGTTATTCATAAGAAATCTCTACAAATAGTTGACATGCTCTCTTGACTAATCACGCATATAGCCATGCAAAATTAAATGTTAAAAAATAAATCTATTGCCATATACATTATGAATCCTGTAGAAACCGATATATTGGCAAAATATACCATACAATTTAAATTATGGTACGTTGATTAAATTTAACATAAATTTATGGAAGTTTGCCTAGCTAATGATATATAAGGCATATTAAACTTAATTCAGTATTAGACAAGAGGACTAATATTAAATGGGAAATCAATTATGTATTTTAGCTGAATGTCTTGAAAGAAAAGTGTTCACATAAGAGAGAATGTGCTTTAACAATGCAGTATTAATAATTATAATATATTGCAATAATATCATATAATAAAAATATAGTTATAATAATATAATATACTAATTGGTATTAATAATATTAATTACTACGAGTAGGTCAAGCTTAACAAAATATTCGTGATAGGAAAAAGCTTTTGAATTAAATTTTTCTTATTTTTTAAGTGATAAGATAACAATTTCTGGTAGACAGCAGCAAAATAACACGAGAGGCAGTAAAATCTGGAGATGGGAAGCTTTCTTTTATTATTTTTTTTTGCCATTCTCTTCTTTGTTATCTCTAGTATTGCAATATCGTGGACCTGATATCTCTGTTCTACTATGATTTTTCCCACATCTTCTCTTCATTATTTCTCATTTTCTTGAAATTCATTTCACTGGTTGCTCTTGTTGTTGCAATCATATTTAGTTAATCATTTCTACCTACCATCATTCTACGGAAGTAACATAATACTTTAAGAAAACGATCTTCGTTCAAGGCGCCAATTTTCATTTTCGTTACAAATTGTTATTTTTATAAGTATTAATAAAACTAGTATTATTTTTATTTGTATCATTATTAATATTGTTTTTATATATTTGTTGTAATTATTAATTATTTTTGCTTAAGTTAATAGTATTTTATAGTTGTTTGTCTTCGTTAGTTCTGCAATTTTTATTTTATATTTAAATTTTCCCGTAGAATTTTGCTGAAGCAAGTTACCATATATATTTTTGTGTCACTTCACATTGCAAGAAAATACTCGTGAATCTTAATATCCTTGTCATCTTACCGAGAATATTATCCGGTTATTAATATTCAATTCAACGGTGACTACAAACATTACTCTACTACTCGATTATTCGTAATTAAAAATCCATAACTACCTCTTCTTGCGGCTCCTTTTACCCATTTTATTTTGTTGACTCTCTTTTTATAGCTTTACTCTTTTCTGTACACTTTATTATTCTCTTTCATTTTTATTTTCTTTACACGTTTTCCCGTCCTATTTTCCCCTGAGGTGATTTTACTATTTCTTTGTTCACTTTGATGGTGAGCCAAAGCTCTCCTCCAGATATTTTTACTCATGGTGTTTTCCTCAAACTTCAAACATCAATTTCCTAGTTTCCTCATTTTCCATTACTCGAATAAATTCAAAAACTTGGTGAGAGTCGCGCTCTTTTATTTGAGTGTATAATTAAGGCCTTCCATGACCCTTTACAACCTCCGCCACTGACACACATTCTCTGTTCTCAACATAAAGTGTTCGCCGAGATCTGGCCATCACCTTATGTTCTGCCTTATTCTAATCGTCCTGGTATTTCCTCTTTCTCATTTCTCGTCTCACCTTGGTTCACAGGATACCAGTTCACTACGGTGCGCTTCCTTCCGTCCTAGCAATCATCCTTCAATCTAACGTTAATCCCTGAAATTCGGCTCTTCTCTCTCCTTGTCAATTACTCTCTTGCTCAAACTCATTGTGTAACTTAATTTTATCTTCCTGCCTGCCTCCTTTTCTCTATCTTTCTTTTACTTTACTAATTACTGGACCTGTCTGGTTTATCGGCTCCACTCATTCCCTATATTTCAACGCTCCTTGTCCTCTCCCTTATTCTCTTTACTCCGCCCTTCATCTCCAGCACTTCCCCTTTCTCCCAACATTCTACCCAATCTCCTTCCCAATTTACCGTCTCCATCACTTACCTACCTCTGAGGCCCAAATCTCCCAACCTCTCCCCCGCCACTCTCCCAATCACCTCTACCCTCATTACCTACGATCCGCCTTTTCCTTCCCCTTCCTATTTTTTTCGCAATCGTAGTCACTTCCCTCTTTCTCCAACATCTTCCACACATTCCCTATTATTCTTTCCTAAATTTCCATCTCCTTCCCTATTCCTTAACGGATTTATCCATTTCCCTCCAAATCTTCCAATTCCGTCCCAAAATAGTATTTTTTTCAAACTTTTCCCATCCCTCTTCCATTCGTTTCTCTCTAGACATCCCCTTATGTTGATCCCATCTACTCCCTTCCTACCTGTGTAGATCTGACTTCGTCCGGTTTTCCAGTCTACGCTTCTGTCATCATCTACGAGCCGGGTACTCTCTGCTTCTGCTACCTCCATCACAACTACCACCACTGGCACGACCCCCCACCTTGACACTTGCACAACCACCACGACCACCACCAGTACTATGACCACCACCAATAATATACCCACCACCACCTCAACCACTTCTGCTATCACCACCTACCAACCACCATCACCACTTACTAACCACCATCGCTACCTACTAACCATCAGCAAGTACTACCTATCAACCACCAACACCAACCAACCAGTAATACCACCTTCCACCACCACGTACCATCACGACCACTACCAATCACCACGACTACCGCCACCAACCAGCCAGCCATGCATACGAGCCCCGGCCAGATCGTCTCCAACGTAAGTCAGAGAGAGAAAAACCCGCGGAGCAGGACCTCATACTTCACCATTTGTAGGCTAGTGATGTCGGATATTGGCGGAGTCCGACCCTTCCTCGGTACACGGCTCAGGCCAAGGCCCGTTTCCTTGGGATATATTGGGACCCGCCCGATATATCTCTGATTACTTTTTTGGGAACTTGATTTTCCTTCGGGTTTCAGTTGGTGTTTTCAGCTGGTGGGAGTGTATGTATGTATGTTTGTGTGTGTGTGTGTGCGTGTGTGTGTGTGTGTGCGCGCGCGTGTGTGTATATAAATATGTACCAAAACGAAAGTCTTTTGTTCTGTCTCTCTTCTTTATGCATTTGGCACACCATGAAACTGAATTTGGCCCAATTTGTTAAGACGGTATTCGTTCTTCAGTAAGAGAATGTAGACAATCAGCGGTTTAACTGAATGTCCGAGGGGCTGCGGAGGTGCTTATAAATACACGAAATTTGGGTTGTGGGTTGACCCCGGGACCCCAGTTATTCGAGGGGCATTAAAACTGCTTTTGTGAAGGTTGTATGTATATTGAGTGTTTTGAATGTTTTGAAGATTATGTGTATCCACCGTGCCTGCCGGGTAGGCGTGCATATAGCGAAGAACTTCGCCGTACACCCCTCCTCTCCCAGCTTTGGTTGAGCTGAAGATCGTGCGCGATTAGGATCTTCCCCTGGACGTGTTTAGCGAGGAACGTGTGTAGTGAAGATAGTGTAGAGTTAGGATTATGAGCAGTGGTTCAGTGTGTGAGGAGGTTCTCTGGCAAACCCGCTCACAACTCATCTAATCCTCCTTCCACCCTTCTCCTCTCTGTACTACCCCTTTCTCCCCCTTCAGACGCCCTTCCAACTCACCAGCCCTTCCCCCTCAAACCTTGCACTCAGCTCTAAAGATGTTTTCTGGGGTTCGCTCCCCGGGGCTCGACCTAATTACCGAGGTAAATATACTTGTATGCACATTGGCATGTCTTGCTCTGCAATTTGCACTCGCAACCACCTTTTTAATGACTGAAGATGGTACTCCCTGGCGTGATTTATTTGATAGCTAAGATAATGTTGTTTTCTAAGCTGGGGAAAAAGTGCTGGTTGAAAATGTCTTGATATTTTGATAGATTTAGCACCACTCGTAAAACAATGTCTTATGATTGAAGATTACAGTCTAAGTTGTGATTTATCTCGCGGGTTCTTAAATTTAAATACATATGTTTGTTTGTGTGTATGTGTGGGTGGGTGGTGTGTGGGCCTTCATGTGTGTGTTTGCACTTCGTTAGATTTTTTAT
Source organism: Procambarus clarkii (assembly GCF_040958095.1). Taxonomy (NCBI): domain Eukaryota; kingdom Metazoa; phylum Arthropoda; class Malacostraca; order Decapoda; family Cambaridae; genus Procambarus; species Procambarus clarkii. Next base: position 3,314,353 of record NC_091156.1, read on the forward strand.
TTACAAATATATGTAAATTTCTTTGAAATTTTCGTTATATAAAACATTCTTAACTGCTTGGATGAAGCATTTTATATATAAACAGAAATAATTTTTTCATCAAAGATATTGAAAAGCTAATAGACTAAATAAACACTGTAAAAACAGATTAATTTGCATCATAACTATGGTAATCTTAACAAATAGTCTTATATAATATGTTTTAGGTGAGCTTGTAGATAAATGATTTTTAGTAACATACAAAATAGATGCTATTTTTTTCCTTAATGACATAAGAATCTTAATAAAAAAAAATCAATTATATAACACAACTAATGATTATAGCAGTAAATAATAAAAGTAAAATTATAAAAGTAATATTACGAATAATTATGTTAGTGACAAACACAATTCTAACGACAATAATGATAACATTATATATTTTAATATGAAATATAGTTTCTTAAGAAAAATGCATCATTAGAAGCCATCTTGGACAAACGACTCAAAGGATCCAAGATCGTTAACTGTTTAACAGTTATAGTGATGCCCAGAACCCTGAAGCTCTGTTAGTGATGCCCAGAACCCTGAAGCTCTGTTAGTGATGCCCAGAACCCTGAAGCTCTGTTGAAATTGAAATTGAAATTGAAATAAGTTTATTGAGGTAAAATACACACAAAGGGATGAGGTAACTCAAGCTATTCTCACCCCATACCGAAGCTCTGTTAGTGATGCCCAGAACTCTGAAGCTCTGTTAGTGATGCCCAGAACCCTGAAGCTCGGTTAGTGATGCCCAGAACTCTGAAGCTCTGTTAATGGTGCCCAGAACTCTGAAGCTCGGTTATAATGATTCCGAGCGCCCTGAAGCTCAGTCCTGATGATACCCAAAAGTTTTAAGGTTTAGTTCTGGTGATACCCAGCATCCATGAGCTTGGTGCAGGGCATGGAGTCGAGTTGTGGAAGGCCAGAATTCTTTATGGTCAAAGGTCTCCTCCACCGTCTAATCCATGTTTGTAGTTTTCCCTCCCTGTTAGGCTCTCATTTTTCTACCATGGACTACGTTGTTCTCTTTTTGACCTGGAAAGAAACAAGTTAAAAAAAATTACATATTCGTGATTGATTTTTTTAGTTCAAGGTATATATGTATGATTATTTGTTCAGGATTACATATATAATATATATATTATATACAGACGGTGCTGTCATCCACACGTATGCAAATTATGGGTCACGTGCGAATTTTTTTGTTAACCCCTTAACTTTCCAGCCATGTTTATTGGGGCCAATAACTATATAAGCCCAATTGGCTTTCTCCGCCACCCCGTCCCTTCCCTTCCCTAATAAAACATCAATGTCCTCAATTCTCCCCGGCTAAGATATCTGCATATATCCCCGGAAGTCGTATAGCCTGGGTCCTGTAACATTGAATTTTCAGCTCGGAATGGAGTCCGGAACAGAAAAGTTAAATTTAATTTCTTGGTCCGAATGTTGGGAATGTAGTGTGGACGTTTCTCGCTAACGTTGGTCCATTCTTGGCTGTTCCTTGGTTGTGGTGCCAGGGACCATGGCGCTATGGCACTGTGTTCTTGACCGCCCTTCTTTACCTCGTAGCTTCGTTTGATCATTCCTCTCTCCCTACCAGCCCCAAAACCTACACATCGGGACTGACTTAAACATTCTGGTTTAAAAACACTTTTTACCTTTAATCCTGCCACACTTTCCGCCACCAGACCAACCTCACCAGACCTTTCCCAGACCAACTTGCCATCACAGAACAAATCACACACACCATTAATATCACAACAACCTCCTCTATCACCATAATCATTACCATCTTATCATCAAGATTTCTGCAGTACTGATACATTCACACCTACTTCCCTCACCATCACCTCCAAGGGGTTCCCCCTCACTAGCACCATCACACCATACAGCATCTACCACATCAATATTAATACCACTAACACGACAGCAGCACCACCACCAAAACCCCGACCACCATCACCACCACCACCACTACCATCAGTTCCACTAGCACCAGCACCACCCCTACCACTCTAGTTTCATTGTCCTCTTTGCCCTATTGGGCCCCACCAACACTTTGCCTCACCCATATACCACCATCACCTACCTTTACTACCACTCCTCTCTCGCTCTCCCCTTTCCCTCCCCATTCGCTCTCCCCCTCTCTTCTTCTCTCGCCCCTCTTTCCCTCTCCTTCTCTTTTTCCCCTCCTACAACTTTATAGTTAATTAGAAAATAGATGGTGTGGGCCTTCACGGCTTGGAACTCTCCCTCACCTATACAACGATTATTTATTTAGATAACTAACGAAAGCTTAGACGCGAAACGAGCATTGGTAACGAAGGAGAAAATGGGAGTTGGTCCCTAGCAGTAGTGTCTTTGTTATAGCGGGGGATGAAGAGAGTTTTTGAGGTGTGGAACGTTGAAGGTGTGGGTGTGGATATTTTTTTTTTATAAAGGAAAGGGGGAGGGGTTGAGGGGTGGTATGGTCGGATGTAGATCCCTACTTGAAATTCTCTCCCCGAGATGGCTTCCCTGCCGACCCTTCTCTCCTGTCTTCCAGATTGCCTTTTCCAAAACTTTTCTGTGGAAGTTTGTTGGAAAAATTGCACTTTCGGTCGGCTGTAGAGCGACGCCTCATCCCATCCCCGCCCTTTCCCTCTCATCTCCTCTCTTACCTCCATCTTCCAGCATGTCTTCTCATCTCTACAGCTCATTTTTATCTATCCGTTCTCCGTCTATCTACCTAGTGCCTTTTTCTCCCTCTTCCCAATCTTCAGCCTGGCTTTCTCATCCTTTCCCTATCTCCCTTCCTTTCTTCCTTTCTCATCTTCTCATCTGATCGCTCATTTCTTGTCACACTTTACTCTTTACCTAGAGTAATTGCTTTGATTTATTTTTATCTACATGCACACACTCACATTTACACTCGCGTGCACTCTACAGATACGTATAGGGTACAAACAGATGATTTAACACGGGTTGTACTCGCACAAGGGGAAGATAAGGACATAAACTAGGCACAAAGACATTATAAATAATTTGTTAAGTGTCAAGGAAGTCAACAAATGAAACACATGGTGGTGATGGAGGTAGACTCCATACTCAGTTTTAAATGCAGATACAATAGAGCCCAATAGGCTCAGGAAACTGTACACTAGTTGATTAGCCATTGAGAGCCGGAACCAAAGAGCCGAAGCTCAACCCCTTTCAATCACAATTAGTTGAGCACGCACACAAACACATAAACAGAGACGAGTCACAGTGGTGTCAGAAACAACTTTTTCGGTCTGGGAGTCGTAAATAAGTGGAACGGACTTGACGAGGAAGCTGTCGAAGGCAATTCGATAAACAGCTTTAAATGTAAATATGATAATAAAAAATAAGTGAAAATAGTCACTGCATTGAATCGATGATAGTCGAAAGACGGGACTTAAGAGCGGATGCTCGACCCTGCTAGTTCAACTAGATGAGTGCAACTAGTTGAGTACACGCTCATTCTTGCATTAATTTCACTTTCCGGTTAAAGGAGAGAGTACAGCTGCACGGTGAACGTTTGGGAGCACACACCCTTAAGAGCAGCTTATCTTCCCACGCCTGAAGATCCCTATGCAGCAATCTTCTGCTTGACCGCGAGGCGAGACACTATTCTCAGCCACACATTTAAGTTACAGCCAAAGCAACAATTTTAGGAAACAGTTGCGTCTCTATCTAGTTGAACACTTTGCATCGATCTCTACTCACAATTTGGGATACCTATTTTGATTCTCGGGAGAGACAGAAATGGTTTAGATCGTTTTCTTTCACCTAATGCGGCTTTTCACCGAGCAGTAAATAGGTACCCGGGAGTTAATCAATTATTGTGTGGTTGCACCCTTATGAGGGTCAGTAGTTCGACCCAGGGCGGACCTCTACACAAGCCTAAACTATATACAGACTCCAACAAAAGGAGTTATTATGAATTTATATATTACAGTATAAAAGAATGAAATGCAAATATTCATGTGTATTTAAACGTTTTTAATAAAGGCTCTTTGGTAGGTGAATAGATTTTAACTAGACGATTTTAATTTTCAGTCATATTTAGAAAAATAATTAATTTGTAATTTGTTTTTTTTGGGGGGAGGGGGGTTTACTTCTTCAGAGTCGTATATCGGCCCAATTGCTTTATTTCTGCCAGCAGACCCTTCAATTTGTCCCCTTTATCGCACACAGAGTAGGGACGTGAGGGGTAAATAGTGTGTGTGTGTGTGTGTGTGTGTGTGTGTGTGTGTGTGTGTGTGTGTGTGTGTGTGTGTGTGTGTGTGTGTGTGTGTGTGAGTGTATGTGTGTCTGTGTGTGTGAGTGTCTCTGTGTGTGAGTGTGCTTTTATCAAGAGAGTGACTCGGAAAACGTAGGGCTTAACCCTATATTTTTCTTTACCCGCGTTGCCTTCTTCGACCACACTGATTAAAACCTCATTCGGATCAACTTTATTGTTATCGTTAATATTTTAATCGCCGAGCAAATAGGGTCAATAGCAGTGAGGCATTCTGGTAAATTTCCAACATTCTCTTTCTGTATTGGATTTAAACTACTCTGAACAGAATACTCAATCACCCTAGCAAAGGTTTAATTGCAATTGTTTCAAAACAGCGAAAATACATGACTGCTAATTAGTTTATGAATATTTGGTGACTATTTTATTACGAAATATTTCGATTTTATACGAGCAATCATCACTGAGTGCTAGGGGGCTGCTGCATTTTTATGTCAGGTTCCTAGGGAAAGAGAGGGAAAATGTTTCTATTATCTTATCTGAGGCAACGAGAAGCGTTGCTACTGTTTGCGTCAATACTTGAATGTAACAGTCAGGAGTAGTTAAGTACAGCCGTCACTCATCTTTCTTCAGTTACAGATGCATACATGTGTTAAAAAAACATACACACAAAGGAAATGATGTGGTGGAGGCAGATTCCATTTACGGTTTCAAATATAGATATGATAGAGCCCAGTAGGCTCAGAAATCTGTACACCGGTTGATTTACTGTTACGGGGGCCAAAGGCGGGACCAAAAAGCCAGAGCTCAACCTCTGAAAGCACAACTAAGTGATTTCAATTTGGTGGGTATACACACACACACAGACACACACACACAGGCCTCAAGGGGAACTGTGGTTGAGTGGACAACGCTTAGAACTAGTAATCCTAGGGTCCGGGTTCGATCCTGGCACCGGCGGAAGCAGATGGACAGAGTTTCTTTCACCCTGATGTCCTTGTTAAATAGCAGTAAATAGGTACCTGGGAGTTAGACAGCTGTTACGGGCTGCTTCCTGTGTGTGTGTGTGTGTGTAAAAAATAAATAAATAAATAAAACCATTAGTTAGTTTGTAGTTAGTAACAGTTGATTGACAGTTGAGAGGCGGGCCGAAAGAGCAGTGCTCAACCCCCGCAAGCACAACTAGGTGAATACACACACACACACACACCAGCCTGTTCTCTCTTCACTTACCAGAATGTACGAAATACAAGGACCAGAAGCCCACTAAACTTAACCTACCGAGGATATTTTTCATAGTACTTTGTAATTTAAACGTTAGGGAACAAAAACGTACAAAATGAGAAGCATTTGTTAAAAAGATGGGTTGTGTACAGACGCTCACTCACACAAAAGAACAAACACTCACAGAAATGCACAGAGACATGAGATAAGGGACGCACACACCCAAACCCAGCCACGGCACACAAATGTTTTTTTAAGCAAAAATAATACTCCCCCAAAAATAATTTCCTATTTTCAAATCGCCCTCATAAGAACGCCGGCCCACCCAAGCCAGCTGGGAACTCCAAATGAACGCATAAAAGCTCCTGCCCTAATGGTTATATAATATAGAATTATTTATTATTATAGTTAATTTGCTAAGAGAAGACGAAGTTTGCGTGGGATTGTGACTATTGTAAATTTTCTTTTGGAATTTAATATTTTACGTAAATACCATTTGCCGTAGAAAGTGAAGACATTAAATCGTTTAATCTTTCCATTTTTATTTATCAAACGTTTCATCAACAAAGTGACTTCTTCAAGAGTGTTCGTATACATACATTGTTGACGAAACGTCGAAGAAATAAAATGGAAAGATTAAGTGATATAGTATTTCATCACCCTCTAGACGGTAAATGGTATTTACGAAGAAGGGAAATATATCCGCAAGAAAAATAGCAATAGTCACTGTTGTGTTTAATTAAACTAATATATATATATATATATATATATATATATTAATTTTAAATAGGAAGGGAGTACCACCTCTGGCTGGAAAAAGAGGTGGTACTCACTTATATATATATGACAATGTCAGACCACGGAGAAAAATGAAACAGGAATTTCCTTAATTACCTTTTTTTTTTAATTTTCCTCCGTGGAAAATTTCATTTTCCTCCGTGGTCTGACATTGTCACATTCTTAATCACGTGTTTATTTTCGTGATATACACACACACACACATATATAAATATATATATATATATATATATATATATATATATATATATATATATATATATATATATATATATTTATATATATATATATATATATATATATATATATATATATATATATATATATATATATATATATATATATATATATATAATTTTTTTTTTTTTTTTAAATATATGGAAGGGAGTACCACGGGAGTAGGGAGTAGGAATTGAGTATATATATATATATATATATATATATATATATATATATATATATATATATATATATATATATATATATATATATATATATATATATAATATATAATATATATAATTTGCGGTATATGAGAGAGAAGAAATGGTGGTGATTGCTAGACAGCATCCCACTCCAGCGCGGCGACTGCGCCTACTGCGTGAATGCGCCCGCTGCTACCACCGGTTATTGCGCTCTTTATGATACACGCTCCTTACACCGAGTGACCGGCACATACAGCGTACACGTGACTGGAATATGTGTTCGTGTGTGTCCTTCCTCTCCCTCCTCCCTCCCCCCCCCCCCCCACAAATCCACACATATGCACCAACCATCTCCTACTTCCCAGCTCAGTAGCTCCGATTTCCGCTAATTTAATTCTGCCTCTTCATTATTACTTTCTCTTTCTCCCCCTTTCGTACTTTCTCTCCTCACTTTTTCCTTTCTTCTACTTCCCATTTTCTGTTCTCCCCATTCCCTCACATTTCCAAATCCCCATTCCCTACTCCCTTCCCCCACGCCCTGTCTCGCTTTCACAACCATTCACGTAAAATTTTTCACATGTGTCACATTCTCAGGGAAGGAGACACGATGATTTCGTCTGTCGACTCTCACTTGTTGTTATTTACTTGCCTATCTTCTATTCTCTCTCCATGCCCCCCACAACCACCACACAACTTCCTATTAACCCCCTTCACACCCTAACATCTCACTCTGCTTCCCTTTCACACCCTAACATCTCACTCTGCTTCCCCTAAGATCTTCCTCACTCACGATTTCTCCGCCAGACCATTTTTCACACTCGAAATGAACAAAGTTTTATCTAGGTTCAGACGCTTCTCGGACTTCTTCATTGGTCAAGTTTCGTCCATCACAACTTTTTCCCCCCATCCCATTTTCTTTTCTGTTTTCTTCTCATTTTATTCTTCCTTTCTGAAATATTTTGTCCATATCAGCTCAAATATATTAGTTTTATGTAAATTTTTCAGAATCTCTTCATCCGTCAGTTTTCTCATCAAATTTAGTTGTAATTTCTTTAAGTCCTTTCTGTGCTTTCCTTTGATAATAATTTCTTCGATTTTTTAACCACAGTATAATTTTTCTGCAAAATATCTTATACTTTTTTTTTTCTCTACCATGTTTTCCCAAGCATTATCTCGTCATCTCCCCGGTAAGAGCTCCTCATTAAGTTATGGTAAAGAGCAGTTATCTTTCCCAAGCACCTGACGCGGTGCCCTCATTCTCATCTATATTTCAATATATTTCCCAAGACACGGCTACTTGATTATTTTTTTAATATATTTCATATACATTTCCGTATATTTAATGAGATAGAACGTCTTTGATATATGTTTATAATATGTATTAATTAATGTTATGTGTGCCACGTATAAATATATCATAAAATCTTTGAACAGGTAAGTCAATATGTGTTACTCTGTATCAAAGAGAAGATCTGTTGTTTGCAGACATTCTAGCATCATTCATAAAACAAGCTCATTTAGACATAGACAATAAACCTGCCTCAATATATTTCCAACGCAAGGCATATATCGCCAGTACACATTCCCGTGTATACATGAAACGTTTTTATTTATATTTTATGTCTATATATAATAGATAAATATATATATATATATATATATATATATATATATATATATATATATATATATATATATATATATATATATATATACATATATATATATATATATATATATATACATATATATATATATATATACATATATATATATACATATATATATATACATATATATATATATATATATATATATATATATATATATATAATATATATATATATATATATAATATATATATATATATATATATATATATATATATATATATATATATATATATATATATATATATATATATATATATAATATTAGTGAATAGTAAGAAAATTCTTCTATGTGTCGTATAAAAATATTAAAAGTCCTTAATCATCACGAGAATTACACACTAATCAAATATTAACATTGCAGCAGTATAAATTTAACTTGAACAATATATCTGTGCAATTTTCGCGAGGCGGCCGAACCATACAGACCTGTGCATGAAGAAACACTGAAGCAACACTGACCATCTGTCAAGTGAAGCGATAACATCCCCAGAACAGTCGAGGCAAAATTAGCAGCGAAGAGCCGCACTGCCACAGCAATAACAGCTGAATTGGCAGTGTTTGGCGCATCCCTGGAACCGGTGATGTCTAAATTTACTGGATGCAGCAAGGGAGATGAATGGTACGGCAGCAGTGGCACGGTATGTGAATGGTACGGCAGCAGCTGCATGGTACATGAATGGTACGGCAGCAGCTGCATGGTAAATGAATGGTACGGCAGTAGCTGCACGGTACAGGAATGGTACGGCAGCAGCTGCACGGTAAATGAATGGTACGGCAGCAGCCGCAAGATACATGAACGGTACGTAAGCAACAGCCTGAAGGGACCTGAATGGTACGGCACCTGCAGCAAAGTTATGAACGAACATGGCAGCTGCAGTAAGAGACATGAATGAACATGGCAGCTGCAGTAAGAGACATGAATGAACATGGCAGCTGCAGCAAGTAACATGAATAAACATGGCAGCTGCAGCAAGGGGCATAAACTGACGAAGCAACTGTTTAACATAAGCATGATTTAGAAAACTATAAGTAATACAAAATAAGCATCAACAATAATATAAAAAGCAAGAAGGAATAGAAATTTGAAGTTATATAGAGTGAACAAAAAATCTCAAAAAAATAATAAAATAATAACAAAAATATTGCACGAAAGGGTTGTATAATATAAAATATTAGCATTCATCAACGACTCCAATTAATTATTATTAACCGTCATAAATTAAAAAATACCGAACAACAAAAAGCGAGGTTTAATTATATTCCCACTCGCCCCCCACCAATCCTATCCACAGTTACACTGTCTAAATTTACCAGTCCTAGGTCCCGCCCTGAGAAAAATAACACGGACAATTATCAAGCAAGAATGCATGTGCGGAGGAGAGGGGCGGGCGTCCTACGATCAGGTTGACAACAGGAGACTTGGCGGAGGAAGGGGTTTAATGCTCTGTCATAAAATCCATCAGACGGCATCTCGGCTCAGCTTGAGGTGGAGCGCGAGCCGGTGAAGAAAGATTTTCTTGCTGGGAGTGTTATACGGCACCCTGTGCAGCCTAGCTGGCGGGCGAACCATGTAGCTCTTGCTGTACTCCAAGCCTGACCTCGAGGGGCAGTTTGACCCTGAGTTAAGGGGCCAAGATCCAATAGGGGCAAACTCTTGCGGGGGAGCACGGCCCCTGGTCCCTCCCAAAACCTGACCATGGGTCGGCTGCCGGCTCTCTGTCGATCGTTAAAGCAGCTGATGGCGCTGCACAATGGCTCACGCTTAAAAGAAACCCTTTGAAAGAACGAGTTCAAATCCCTTGGATTCATTGGTAGACAAAATATTTACGCTTCTACAGAAGACTCACGAGATGCGACACCATATTTGCGAAATTTCGTGTCACTGGGAATCCCATAAATTAATGTGCAGTTAGCCAGTGACGGCGGAGGGGCACAGGCTTTAAAGAGGCTGCAGCGGTATCGTAAACGCGGGCAAATGGCCGGCCTGGTATAGGATTGCTAGAAGTATCTTCAGTAAGGCTGCAACCTTCTTCCAAGCAGGGAGCTCTTCACGCATCTCGCGCTGGATTTAGAGTCAAATTTCGTCATAGGTGCACGTATTTCGTTAATCCGCAAGAGGAGGTGGGGACGTTGGCAAATTAAGTTTTCCTAGTCCGCGCAGCATGCCAATAGCCCGATCTCCCGGGAGGGAGGCGAGGAAGGCGCGCCAAGTCGGCGAGTGCGCGCGTTCCAGCTCAGGAATATGCGTCGATGCTGCTGCTGCTGCTGCTGCTGCTACTGCTGCCGCTGCTGTTGTTCCAGGCTAACGCTGTTCTTATCGCCAGTGTTTCTTATCAGTGCTCTGAACTCCTTAAAGATAGGAAAAAAGGTGTACAGTGGCCGCGTCCTTGTCATGGTCCTTCTTGCATTGATAGGTGAGTCAATGGTAACTGTTCGTTGGGATGAGTGTGTCCGTGTGTCTGTGTACGTCCATGTGTGTGTGATTGTGTGTCAGGAGGACACTTTTGCTGTAGAACTTTGTAGTTGCCAAATGTTCTGCAACTGTAATATTAATTGACAAAATATTTGAAACGCCCTTTGAAAGAAACGAGCGAGAGAAGAGACATAGCTGAAGATCACGTCGAATACAACGAATAGTCAAGGGTTGTGAATCAAAGCATACAATGGAAAGAAAATATTTATAGAACGAGAGAAAAAATTTAAGCATCTTCACACCAACATTGATTTACTTATGCTGCGTCCTCGCTTGTCCCCCTCGCGCCCCTGACCCGCACGTCGTAATCGTTAGAATTATTATGTATAATCCCAATGCACTGACGTTTATGCACCGCAGGTGAACAGAGTCAAGTGTGCGGCCTGCAATTATGCCTCCACTACAGGCGATAAAAGCGCCTGAGAACGATGTTTTCTAAGATTACCGACAAGGGATTTGGTTTGACCGTGATTTTTCGGCTTCCTTCTCAGAGCCGGGGGTGCGTCCGGCCCCCGGGATTTTCTCCACCGTCGGTCCGCGCGCCTCTAATCAGCTTGTGCCGTGGATGCCCATAATTTAGCATAATGTAAACCGTTAAACATGAGCCAATGCAGCATGAGTAAGGTAGGCGTGGCTTCAAACCGGTAACTCCCCACCACATCGTTCTCCTGTCCCACTACCCTCCTCCCTGTGTTTTTTTCTCGAGATTGCGCCGCCCACTCAACTAACGCCTTCTCGGCCGCTGCTCCCCGTTACCTTCCGACGCTCATCTCAGTACCCCTGCACAGCTATGTTGCTACGAGCAACTTCTGACAGTATTGATTAGGCACTTAATGCTCAGCAGGCTGCTACGTCAACAGCGTCAATCATAAAGATAGCATTCATCTGATTGATGTAGATCTCATCAAAGCTTTATATTGAACCCCCGCGAATAAATCCACATACACATAACGCATTTCAATGTTGCTGTAGTAATTAAAGGAAACTCTTAAGTCTCGTAATCATACCACTCTTAACAGAGGCCAGTACTATCACTCCCGGTGAAGGAAACTGCAAAAGTCAACCACGTAAGAACAATAACAATCTCAAAAAACTTAAATATATTATTTGGATTATATATATTTTTTTTTACCTTTTGTTAAATCTACGTTCAATTAATTTATACTAACAATTATTAGCACAGAGAGTCAGAATATTTTGCTTTTGATTGATTTATTTATTTGGCAATGATTAATAACCATAATTGCTCACCTAATAAACAATGCGCCTTCCTTACTATCGAGAGGCATGGATGATGTGTAGATCTTGTGTATATTTAATTATGATAATAATTTTTTTATTATTGTTATAATACTGCTATTACTAGTATGATTTTTTGACGACTTTGATAATTACTATTTATTATTATTATTACAATAATAAGCATTAAATGTTTTATTATTTTTAATATTTGAATAATTATTATTTATATTATCTTTTAAAATAGTTCAATAATTGCGAATGGCACTATTTAAAATGAATCGAGAAAATCGTAAAAAAGCGTAATTTGACATTGTATGGTATAATTGTAAATAATAAATTATATTGTATAAACACACACACACACACACACACACACACACACACACACACACACACACATATATATATAACATATATATATATTTAAATGTATATATTTATATATATATATATATATATATATATATATATATATATATATATATATATATATATATTTAATATTTCATATTAATATTATTATTATTATTATAATTATATATATATATATATATATATATATATATATATATATATATATATATATATATATATATATATATATAATATCCTCTGGGTTCAATATATATTAGACCCCAGAGTTCAAGATGCAGTTGATCCAGGGATTCGAAGTGTACAAAAGCCCAGGATTCAATATGTACGTTGCACAAGGGTTCAGTATATACTGAAATCTCTTGTTCAAGATGTACTACACCACAGGGTTCATGATGTACTGGAATCCAGGGTTTAGTATGTACTTGAGCAAGTTAGTAAAAATTGCATCACAGATATTTAAAGATAACGGGGACGTTCAGTAGAGTCACACTTAGATGAAGTCACACTTAGATGGAATCTAATTTACAAAAGAGGTTCGCATATATAGTTAACTATCGCTCACGCTTTATTTCTGCTGCTCTTCTTGGAGAGCAAACCTGAGAACGTGTCTGAATTATCAATCCTCTGCTTCATTTCGGACTAATGAACAGTGGTATCGATAGGTCAGGTTAGTTACTCGAGATTCGAGCGCTTTTAGACAGGCAAAAACTACTTCTAATTTTTCACTTGTCTAATTCTCAGAAAGGGTTGATCAATGTGGCCCAGATTTACGATGAAATAACCGATCAGTGAATCAGCTTTATCTACCAAGAAGACAGCATCCATGGGATATTGGAGATAAATATATAAATAGCAGAATTATCTTAATAATACTAGGTATGACGTCAGACTCGTGCCAAATGTCTGGATTCACCGAATCTTTATAAAGCTGCTGAAATACAAGCCGAGAACCTCTTACATTGATCAATCTAATGTCAGGATGCGCTCAAAGGGCTCTCTAGACAAATGTAGTCTGCTGAATTCAATCTTAGTCTCTGACTTGATTAAAAAGTGACTAGTTCTAGCTTATAACTGTGCAATTCTTGGTCCAAAAAAGTTCCTGTATTACTGCAGAGTCACGATTACAGCTTACCGGGTACGCTTTACTATTGTTATAAATAAAAAGTTATGGCGACCCGCACACATGAGATATTATCATGTAACCCACTGTTGGAAATACTTGGATAGCTCGGCTATATATCACCAATAATGTCACCAGAGTAGTCCCAGACCAAACAGGTATGAGTTACGAGGAAAGACGGTGGAAATTTAACTTCACTTCCCTGGAAGATATAAGAGTTAAGGGAGATATGATCACCACCTACAAAATTGTCAGAGGAATTGTCTGGGTGGACATAGGCAAACTATTAACATGGGCGGAACATGAATACAGGTGGAGACTTTGTACCATTGAGCCACAGAAACATTAGAAAGAATTGTTTCTGATAGGGTAGTTAGCAAATGGAATGCATTAGACATTGATATGGTGGAAACAGACACCATGCACAGTTTCACATGTAGATATCAAAGTCAAATAGGCTCAAGAACCTTTACACCAATTCATTGCTAGTTGAGAAGCGGGTTAAAAGAGCCGAAGCTCAACCCCTCCTCCTTCGTGAGCACAACTAGATGGGTACACACCTGGCATTCAGGAGGCGTACTTCACGGTCCCTGGTTCAATACCTGTCCGAAGCAGAATCAAATAGGAATAGATTCACATTATGTCTCGGTTCTTGTAGCAGAATTGGGGACCCGTCAGTTAAACAGCTGCTGGGGCTGCATCCTTAGGCTATGTGAGAGTGTGGAGGAGAAATACATGTAGATATGATAGATAAGTTGATCGGGAGTCAATAAATTAGATATCTGACAGTTAGAAGGGCAGGGGTCCAAGAGCTCACTACTCGATCCTGCTGGCACAAAGAGTAAATATATATAGTAAACACGCACACATGCAGAAGCCAAGTTGAACTGGATTTTTGTGTAACATTTACAGTATTTTTATTTGTATTTGGTTATATTCACCCGGATTTATCCGTGGCTGGTTCGCTTCGTCTACCGAGCGGTCATGTTAGCCTCTACTGTCATATCATTAGAAAAAAAGCAACATCGCCATCATTTGGGAGCTGTTATATAATGTAGTATTTTATAGTCGGGGACAAAAAGCCTATTAGGCCTTTATCAACGCTTCTCCCCTCCCCCCCCCAGACCAAATTGTGCTTGCAAGGTAGACCGGTTGCTCACTTGCTACCCCCTCCCCTTCCCCCTTTTTTCATATCTGTAGTTCAATACACTAACTCTTTTTCAACTTTCTTTTTATCATATGTTCGTTTAAAACTGAGTATCGACTTGGATTCGAACACTTCCGCGTGTAATCCGTCCGAATTGTTTACGACATTTAGGCTGTAATACTTCATTTTGAGATCTCTGTGACTCATCTGTATATGATGAGTATATATGATGTATCATCTGTGACTATATATATTTTATATAATATATATATATAATATATATATATATATATATATATATATATATATATATATATATATATATATATATATATATATATATATATATATATATATATATATATAATATAATGTTCGGGTGTGTTGAGTTGATCAGTAATCTTCCATAAAACTCAAAATTTTTAGTCGGGGGATTCACACACTTCATTCTATTTCCCATTTATGTAAGCAGCAAAACGCCCATCACCCAAGCACACATTTATAATCTAATATACATCCTCATTCCCTCATAGAAAAAAAATAGATGCACAGCATCCCATATTCTGATCACAGAATACATCAGTGGTCGACCAACGGTATGGCCGCTACCCTCTCCACACAGACACCACCACCTTCCTCGCCTATCTCCCAACACAATCTACTCTAATACGCCAATTCCTAGCCCACCTATGCCAAAGTCCCACAGGCGCCCAATTTCGCTAAATAGCCCTCCAAATTACCGAGGAAAACAGCGAGAATCTTCAGCAATTCCCACAAACTGCTTATTACATGGGGCCGTTGGCGGCGGCGGCGGCGGGTGGCCGGCGGAACCAAGTTAGCATCCGCCATTTTGGGGCACGGCGTGAAGCCAGCCGACGAAACGGAGTTTAGTCAGTGTTTCCTCTCTCCCTCTTTTACCGCTATTCGCTTTCCCTATTGTTCTGTTGTTCTTTTGCTTCTCTCACTTCTACTGCTGTTCCTTCTGCTTTATTTCTCTAACTTTCTCTTACAGCTGCTCCTGCTGCTTGCTTCATCTCTCTCCCTATTTTTCCCGCCGATGTTCTTTTTTATTTTCTTCTACCGCTGACTTTTGTTGCGTTCTCTTTCTTTCTTTCTTTCTTCTGCCTCAGTCCTTCTCCAACTCTTTTTACCTGCCGCTCTTCTTCCCGCTCCTGTTGTTCTCTTGGCTAATATTTGATTGCTCTATATCGGGTCGCTTCATTCCACTGTTCTCATTTTCAGTGTTTTTCTGCTTCCTCGTCGGTTTGAGCAATATAAAATTTATCTCAATCTTCCCTTGGCAGAATCGGCGAGTTTCATTGACTTTCTAGATGGAGCGCGAGTGAGGTTGACAGATTTACTAAAAAAAAAATATTGTTGTCTTAAATAGTGAATCACATACATATTTATGCCTTCATTTAGCTTTGTATTTAATTCAGATTCCTATAAATTTTTTAGATGTATACTAAGTAATATGGAAATAATTATCTAATAATATTTTAATGAATATATAAAACATCCTCACTCAAGAATTGCCCATATTTTATGTTCATATATTTATCTCAGTCAATCAGCCTACGGACAAACGTGTATATATATATATATATATATATATATATATATATATATATATATATATATATATATATATATATATATATATATATATATATATATCAGTTCAGTACCTGAAAAATATATTAATATATATTAATGCAATTTATATTCATGTTTGGGGGAGAGATTCTTTTGACCAGTGTTATTCTCAAGCAGTGTTCTGAAAACCAGCTGAACAAATATAATATAAACTCTGTTTCAATATATAATGATAAAAAATATTATTTTAATTGAATTTAAACAGGAATGTTTGGCGATTATAGAAGCGTCGGTCGTAAGGAGCTATAATTATTTCTTTCGCAGTGCCACTTGGAATATTATGTAAATATTTAGTTGTGATATTATTTTGATAATTACGCTGCATAATGGTCACTATCAACCGCAAGGGCTGGAAGCAGTTGTTTATTAGACTTTTATATTTTATTTAAAAAATTTTCCCTCACACAAACTCACGCACGCAGGCACGCGCGCACACACACACACACACACAAACACACACACACACACACACACACAAACACACACACACACACACACACACACACCACACACACACACACACACACACACACAAACAATATGTGTGAAATTATATATATATATATATATATATATATATATATATATATATATATATATATATATGCGAACAAGCCTGAATGGTCCCCAGGACAATATGCAACTGAAAACTCACACCCCAGAAGTGACTCGAACCCATACTCCCAGAAGCAACGCAACTGGTATGTACAAGACGCCTTAATCCACTTGACAATCACGACCGGACATAATGAGGTGATAGCCGAGGCTATTTGAACCACCCCACCGCCGGCACTCGGATAGTTATCTTGGGCATAGCATTTTAATCCATTGTCAAGTGGATTAAGGCGTCTTGTACATACCAGTTGCGTTGCTTCTGGGAGTATGGGTTCGAGTCACTTCTGGGGTGTGAGTTTTCAGTTATATATATATATATATATATATATATATATATATATATATATATATATATATAATATGATATGTATATACACAAAATTTTACAACATTGGTTACATGCTGGGTACAAGGCTACTTGTCACAAGTTGTATAGCTCCTCCAGCTACTCAGATGGCGGACAGAAACCATAGATGCAGTAAGCATTTCCTCTCTGGATCGCCACACTAAGGCGCTGAAAGAGAAAACTGGCAGCTCTAGGGTCTCTAGTTGTTTCAATTAGCTTGGACCCCAACTTCTTCAAAAAGCTAGCAGCACTTTTACCCCAGGCACCAAGTGTCTCTGAGGCAATGGGGACAAAATTGTAGTGGTAGTCAAGTTATATATATATATATATATATATATATATATATATATATATATATATATATATATATATATATATATATATATATATATATATATATATATATAATGCAATATCTTGGGAAAATGCATTTTTTTAGTTCATATGTTATTGTGTTATTGATCACAGAAACATTATTGCAATTGTGAATTTTCGTAAATGTTTTCGACCAACTTAGATTTGAAACAACACTAAATCACTTAGTCTTTTCATTTTACTTTAAATAACATTTATGTAAAATATTTCCCAACTGGTAATTTCTGGTTATGTAACAGGAAGGTTAAACATAACTTAATATTCATGATTTCGTATTCTCTTACACCGATTTTAAGGTTAATATTGGCATAATTGCTAATAATGTACGGCAGTATGACAGCTTTGTGTGTAATCTACTTCTGTAAGCGGAAGAGCTAAATAATGATTTTTAAGCTTACTTTCTGTTCTGCAACGTTATTTTATAAACACATATAGACTTTACATAATCTTTCACACATTGGACGATGTGAATGAATAAAGAAATTCCTAATACCTTTATTTTAAAACTAATTATTTATTTATCTGCAAACTTCTGCGTTCTTTCCTTTTAGAAGTTTATTAACGTCATTGTATAATCTTGTTTAGGATAGTGGGAGGCTTCAATTCGTCCCTCGAGATGATTCTTTAGGTTTTAAATCACCCTCTTGGTCTAGTTTTGAATTGTCTTTAGATTCTTTAATACAGTGGTGGGGGAAGTTACTTAACTGCAATAGTAGTAGTCAACAAGGACTCTTATATGTAACCTAGGGGAGCAGATTTAACATCGATGTTAAGGGGAGCAGATTTAACATCGATGTTAATTTTCCTATCAGTGAATGTTTTCAGGAGTTTGCGTATTAAACTTTGAGCCTGTGCTGTTGGTCGTTTGCAGTGTCAAAGATGACACATACTCAGAGGTATGATTTGTGTTGCCCACAGGTTTCAATGTTTGGCTAATTGCCTATGAAAACTTGAATATCATTAGCTCTCTTAGGTTTGTGGGTTCTGGATATTTTTTTAACGATAAAAAACACATTCAGTACTCTACAGAAAATCTAGTAAAGCTTTCAGTTTAGTTTCAGAATTGCAACAGTATGAATAACACCTTCGTGGTGTTTGAGAGGCTCGCTTAGTTGTGAATATTTATCAGCTAGTTCACCATATGCGTTTACATCCGGAGAGGTGAGACTGGCTTTCTGAATTTTGACACATCTAGAGAACGTGCATTGGTGCCCAATTCTCTGGTAACGTTCATTGAATGTGCACTAGTGCTTTATTCTACTGTAGCGTCTAGAGAACGTATGCTTTCTATTGTAACGTCTAGAGAACGTATGCTTTCTTTTGTAGCGTCTAGAGAACGTATGCTTTCTATTGTAACGTCTAGAGAACGTATGCTTTCTATTGTAACGTCTAGAGAACGTATGCTTGCTTCCAAACTCTGGTCGCGTCTGGAGAGCACAGCCTTACCTAAATCTGGTCGCGTGCAGGAAACGTGCGTTGGGAACTATCAACCAGTGATTAATCTTGTTTACGCCCCGAGAACTAATAGCAGGTGATTAATTTTGTATTCTTCAAGATAACTATCAGCGGGTAATTGCGTGTGTTTACGAACACCTAACGTGTAGAAAATTGTTATTTGCTTGTGTACTTGGCACACAACTTTTTTTTTGTCATTTTTGTTGTTTACAATTATTGCTGTTGTTAGAATGAGATATTAATATGTGAGAGACTAGTTTATTTCAGCGGGTTTGCATTTAATTTCAGGTTGTGCTGACATACGAGTTAAAAAAAACCTGTGTATTAAAGGTATATATATCAAATCGAACATGCACAAACACCGAAACTCACACATACAACAAACAACACACTTGAATATTATCAATAATACGGAAAAGCATAGTTGTCTGTGATTTAATACCTCCACAAAAGAGTAGGCACTTCAGGGAGGAGATAAGGTAATTATTAGGAGAGCGCGCAAAGCCAGTACGACTATATAGCACAAGGAAAGGATATCAGGATAAGGATTTAGTATTGGACGGGGAAAAGTAATAATGCCCAATCACTTAGAGGATCGCCGATTGAACACCGATCGTCTAAGTGAAGTGAGAGATGGTCACTTAGACGATGGGTGTTTAACGATCGTCTAAGATCGTTGAACACCGATCGTTGAACACAACGGTGTTCAACGATTGTTCAACGATCAGTGTTATTTCCTCTCACCAACGATGGTGAGAGGAAATTACACTGACCCCCGGCTGTCGGTGCTCTCGCCGCCATGTCTGAAACTGAACAACGTGTAATTAAAAAAATGTAATTATGTAAAAATATTCGTGCATTTTCTCCTTTTTTTCTCCTCTTCTCCCTCTTCCTTCTCTTCATTATCTCCCAGTCCACTACTGCTTCCTTCCATCTCTTCACCAGCTTGCTCTTTTCTTCTAGTCTCTAATTTGTTCACCTATTCCCTCCTCTACCCTCTCTTCCCTTGCTCCAACCGTTATCGTTCACACTCTTCTTATACGATTTCTCTACTAGGGGTGTCAGGTCGTTAGACACCACTACTAATTTCTCAACGACCTCTAATTGTACTTTTCCATCCTTTTGAATGAGATTCTTGAGAACTTACGATATCGTCCATCGGCTTTAACCCTTTCTTACCAAGGCCAGAGAGGGGGCTGTGTGCCGCCAGCAGAAGGCCAACAAGTCCTGCAATTGGGCGTAACTAATGTGTGCTGGTCTGCAGAACACGTTGGCGAAGGTGTAATACCTACGGGTTAGAGTAGAGACGGGATAGAAGCGAGAATTGGGGGGAACGAATATTGGATGTAGGGTGAGAGAGAGAGAGAGAGAGAGAGAGAGAGAGAGAGAGAGAGAGAGAGAGAGAGAGAGAGAGAGAGAGAGAGAGAGAGAGAAGGGTGATGGGTATGGCTTTTGGTTCGGAAATTGGTCAAGACCTCTCATAAGGGGCAGTTTCGGAAGGGGAGCAATATTCACAGAGGTCCTTATTGCGGGTGGGACGCGCTCCTGAGGTCAAGGGAGGGACCATGGAGGGTTCCACTGGGAAATGATCACCCGAGAAACGTCTGGGGTTAGGACATGACCCCTCTGTCGTCTTATTATTATTTTACCAAGATTGGAATTACAGTCTCTCAGATTCCACGAGAAATTTGATCGCCTACAGATTTTCTCCTCCTTTACATGCTTTTCATAGTAAGCAGAAATTAGTCGGTCTTTTTCATAAGGGGTTTTGAAAAACAACATTTACCCGAAGCAAATTTTCCAATATATAGGCGAATAGGTTATAATGCTGAATATTAAAGCTGTTTAATGTTATATATAATGTGCAGTATAGATGCTAAATAGATCTATATTAATATGTATAGATCATTTTCATGCGGATGGGCGGACGATAAGGCGGATACAGGCGGGTATTTATCTATAAATTGGTTATATATATAGTATTCTTTGTCACTGTTAAAATGCGTTAATGAATGCATAGGTGATCAATGAGACGAAAAGTATATAAATGTTTAATTTAAAGCGAGCCTGTTGATTCGTGTGCGAATACTCATGCTTGCGTGCTCGCCCGAGCAAACACACACACACACTCACACACACACACACACACACACACACACACACACACACACACACACACACACACACACACACACACACACACACACACACAACCAAGAGAGAATGACTTGAGGGTTGATATCTCGCAAGACCTGTCCCCTGAAGTCCATATCAAAAGGATAACATCAGCGGCATACGCCAGGTTGACCAACATTAGAACAACATTTAGAAACTTGTGTAAGGAATCATTCAGAACCTTTCATACCACATATGTCAGACCAATCCTGGAATATGCAGCTCAAGCACGGAGTCCATATCTAGTCAAGCATAAGACTAAACTGGAGAAGGTTCAAAGGTTTGCCACCAGACTAGTACCCGAGATGAAAGGTATGAGCTACGAGGAGAGACTACCGGAGTTAAACCTCACGTCGCTGGAAGACAGAAGAGTTAGGGGAACATGATCACTACATACAAGATTCTCAAAGGAATTGATAGGGTGGATAAGGACATGCTATTTAACACAAGGGGCACACGCACTTGGGGACACAGGTGGAAATTGAGTGCCTAAACGATCCACAGAGATATTAGAAAGAACTTTTTTTATTTCGAGTGGTTGACAAATGGAATGCATTAGAAAGTGATGTAGTGGAGGCTGACTTCATACACAGTTTCAAGTGTAGATATGATAGAGTCCAATAGGCTCAGGAACCTGTACACCAGTTGATTGACAGTTGAGAAGCGGGACCAAAGAGCCAGACCTCAACCCCCGCAAGCACAAATAGGTGAGTACACACACACACACACACAACTAGGTGAGTACACACACACACACACACACACACACACACACACACACACACAAAATGCAGAGTCTCCATGCTCTCTTGCCTCTTTGACGAGAACATAATACTTAGCAGACATTTTCGGCTCCTCCGGCAGAAGGGAATGTGTGAGTGGGCTATAATTGCAATTACGAGTTAAGGGATTTGAAGATAAAATTATCAGTAATGTAAGGGGAGAAAACGTGAAAAAAGAATACCAGCATGTTGAGGCGATTTCTGTACATAAAAGGAGAAAGATGATAGGCGAGATTTAGAGGGGAAAGAGAGAGAAAATAGGAAGAAGGGAATGTGAAGGGAGCATAATGAAAGAGCGCCCCGTTTATGTTCCTCAGCTGGATAAGGCATGCACAGGCTGGACTCTTTGTGAGCCATTACTCTCAGAGTTGTGAGCTTACCTCGTGCTCACACTAGCTCATTACAGTGCCCAGTCCAGGTAGTCTCCTCTTCCTCCACGCCTTTTCTCCATTCCTCCCTCCCTCCTTCTCTCTCAAGCGCAGCACACCCTTCGATAATTAAATCCTTACGTCAAATTGAATCATTTCCATGCGTTGCCTCGATAAGCTCTTCGCTGCGAAGGTCGCTGTGCAGCTCCATGTTTTGGCCTGCGGGAGATCCTTCGCTTGGTCTCGGCTCCGTTTTTTTCTCGTGGTAAGGAGGGACTGGAAGAGTAGAAAACACTGGGATATATATAAGGAGAATGTGCATATTAATAACATAAACGTCTGGGCGAATTTAGAACGTGGAATGCGCGACCGTCTCCGACACGTTTTATAAAACGAAAGAAAGGATGGAGAGGGAGAGAAAAAAATATCAGAGGTGCTGTAAAGTCTGCTTGAAGTAAGTTAGATGTAATTTAGCTGCTTATCGCACGGTCTCACAAGACGCCTCGAATTTCATCAAGGCGGAGTCCGGTTATGGGGTCTGGCAGGCATTCCCCCTACCACCCCCCCTTCCCCCCAACGTAACCACCGTGTTTGTGATTGGCTGTGATATTCTCCAGAGGGAACAGCTGCTGGATATGTCGCAAAACGGAAAAAACGATAGTAATAATAAAAGGCCTTCTACCTACATTCGCCTAGGGCAAACTTAGCTTCAAAGAAATATACACAACACGCCTTATGGATCAAAAGGGAGAGGAATTGATGGGGAGAGGAGAGATATGAGAGGGAGATGGAAGCTGACACGGAGGTAGAGACAGAGGAGACTTCACCGTTGACCTTTGGACGATGTTCTGGTTCGTAAGAAAAATTTCAGCAGATTTATAACATTTTTGAAATTTTAAACCGATAGAGTTTTCAACTTTTTTTGTGATTTGAATTATATTTTTCTTCTCTATACTTTTGAAAACAGTTTTATCTCTGCATCTGTTTATTCCCTCTTCCATCTCTCTCTCTCTCTCTCTCTCTCTCTCTCTCTCTCTCTCTCTCTCTCTCTCTCTCTCTCTCTCTCTATCTCTCTCTCTCTCTCTCTCTCTCTCTCTCTCTCACTGTCTCTATAGCATTCTTTTATATACCAATTTATACCAATTTGGGTTTTTAATTCCCATTTGTCTCTCTTCCTTTCGTGCCAGTTTCTTCTACTCTTTATTATTCCTTACGTCCTTACTTCTCTTGTAGAGTGGTGAAGGAAGTTGTTGTGGTAGTGGCAGGAATAAATGCAATGGTGAGGGTGGCAAGTGGCGTTGGTGGTAGTGGTGGTTGTGGTATTGTGGTGGTAATAAATGTGATGTTGCTGGTGGATGTGAAATTTAGGTAATGGTGGTGGTGGTGGTGAAGATATTGTTGTCGTAGCGTTGATAGTGGTTGTGGCTATGTTGGTAGTTGTAGTGGTGTTGTTTGTGGTGGTGTCGGTAGTAATTGTGATTAAGGTGGTGATGCTGGTGGTTGTTTTGGTAGTGGTGAAAATATTGGAGTAGGTGGGGGAGTGGGGGATAGCAATTGTGGTGATGGTGAGAGTTATGTTGGTGGTAGCAGAGATGGTATTAGCAAACTTGGTTTGGATGATTGGAATAGTGGTAGAGCTGGTTGTGGTGGTGCAGGTGCACTCATGCATGCGATGTTGGTGATTGTGGCTGTGTTGGTAGATGTGGTGAAGTTGAGAGCTGTGATGGAATGTTAATAGTAGTGGTGTTAGGGCGGTGTTGATATTGATGGTGATGGTGATGGTTGCGATGTTAATATTGATGGTAGCGCCGTTGATATTGATGGTGACGGGGCGGAACTGATATTGATGGTGATGAGGTGGTGTTGATTTTGAATATTTCAGAAAAGCGCTGATGTTGATGGTGATCAGAACAGTGTTGACACTGATGGTGTATGACTGATGTTACTATTAATGGTAATGTTCTTAGCGTTAATAGTGAATGAGTTGGCAATTATATTTTTTAGGTGATGTTTTTCTAGTCGTGTTGGTTTGATTGGAAATAATTGTTGTGTTGGTACTAGTGTGAGTTTTATTATTGATGGCAGCAGCAATCATGATAGTGGTGATGGTGCTGTTTGAGCTTTTGGTAGTTGCAGTGGAAATGGTGGCGATGGTGGTGATGCTATGGGTGGAGATGGTTGTGGTGCTAGGGGTGGTGATGGTAGGGGTGCTTAGGGATGGTGAAAGTGATGTTAATGACTATGGAGAGAGTTGTGATGGAAATGATAGTGCTAGATTTTTATTGTGGTTTCAGTAATGGTGTTGGCAATAGTTGTGGTGATAGTGATAATTATGGTGATTCAGATGATGGCGGAGATATTAGTGATTTTGGCGAAGGCAATGACTCTGATGGAGATGGTGGTGGTGGTGCAATTCAACGTGGTGTTTTGCGCTGGCTAGATTGGTGGTGAGGTACGCGGATGGTGGTGGTGGTGTTAGTGGTGGTAGTAGTGATGGTGGTGGAGGGAGGTGGATAGAGCGGCAAATACTGCCGTCTCTCCGGCTGTTTAGCCAGCTGTTCTCCTTTGACTCTCATCAGAACCCAAGATGCCACCTTTTTTCTTCCTATTATTTTGTTTTTTGTTTCTATTTTTGTTTTATTTTTGTCTTCCTATAATCTGTTTTTCACTTTAACACCTCTACTTACGTCTTCCTTCATCTACCTTCCGATTATATTTACCAATATAATTCTGAGAAAATATTTCGTAATTGTTTTTTTACTAAAGGGGCTTTTCATTTCTCATTCACTCTCTCAGCAGAATTTTTATTTTAAAATGAAAATAACAGAAGGATTTTTTCAAACGTAAATGCTTATACACATCAAAAACATTCCAGGACGCATCAGTCTGAGCCCCTGAAAATTTTGCTTCAAAGAGAAAGTGGGGATTTGTGGAAATTCTCCCACGATTGTATATCTTGTAGCCAGACAGCTTCTGGTCGTTCTCCTCTCATGTCGAAGCAGCAGGGCAAAAATTCGACTTTCAGCAAGATGTGAAATGCAGTACAAGAAAGATAATGAACTCCAGGAAAGGGAGCATGTATTATGGGAAAGATTCTAATCTCCAAGAAAAGGGACAAAGGGAGTAAGAGGGGGATACTGATCTCTAAGACAGAATATGTGAAAGAGCAGAGAATAAATGTCAACATATCTATAATCGCAAGAGCATACGAAGAGGAGGCTCAGACGAGTTACATGACCCGATAAATTTACAGCTCTGCATACATGACCCTGTGTCCAGACTTTTCCCTTTTTATTTTTCTTATCAAATGGGAATAGTGAGCAAGGACACCGAAGAGCAAAGAATGGGTGATGATACGAGTCTTTATGTGTAGAAGATGTGTATACATCTTGTGTTTTGGGTTTGGATTAATCTTGCGTGGGTTCTGAATCACTGGCATAACCAAAACACAAGGATCGAAACTTTGACCTGTCTCTCGTTTGTACCAGATGATCGCAGGGAAGTTAAGACGACAGACACATCAAAGACTGGTTCAGGCCTCGACAACACCATTTTCTTGGCCGTTGGACACTGAGATTCCAATAAAATATAGAACAATGCATGAAAATCTCTTTTTACACTTTTTTTGCCCATTTTTTTGCAATGTAAAATTGTAAAAAACACCATCAGAGCATTGGGCACTGCTCTGATGGTGACTTTCTCCTTACCTGAAGTTGCAGCATTGAGCATAGCATCAACTATTTTTTCAACCACTGGGCTGTCCCAGCAGGACTGTTTGTTTTTGTATGTATTGTTGTGTACTTCGCACATAATATAGTTACCTAATGTAGTAACCTGATATATATATATATATATATATATATATATATATATATATATATATATATATATATATATATATATAACCCTGTCCGTCAGTGGTCTCCCCATCCACAGCAATGGTACTCTTAACACTGAATTATATTTATTTTGTACCAAAAATTATATTTATTTTGCCCCTTCTTTCCGCCTCGCTCTTCTTACTTACCCCCCCCCCCATCCCCTCCATCCCACCCACGTGTTTACAAACCTGTTTTCATTCTCGTCTCCCATGCGTCGACATGTCTGAGTAGGGCCTGGTTGCCGTCTCCAACCAACCCTGTAAACCCCAAGGCACTAACGTAAACTTCCGCCCGCCCCAAAAAACACACACCCATCCGAAACTGCCAACTGCTTGGTAAACCTCCACCCGCCTCGTAAACTCCCAACACAGAAAACTTCCACCTGTCCTGTAAACTTCCACCCCGTTGAGTCCCACCCGCTAGCTTCGGCCTCCTCAGCGGCTCTGACACTTCTGCTGAACATTCTTGCATATCACCCACCGCCTGGAGGCCGTTTTGTTATTCTTTTTGATGAGACTCATGTCGGTGGTGACGCCGCTGGCAGCTTCGGGTTCAAAAGATGTTGATGTTGCTGGCTTGGTTAAGTCGCCGTGCCCGTGGCCAGGGTTTTAAGGGTGTTGTCGCCGATGACCGTATTTGTTTATCTTCTTCATTCTCGGGCAGTAAAATTATTAAGGAGTTAGGTCGAGCCAAGTCCACTTCGTTTTATTTCCGCTCTAATATCACGAAGAAAAACAGTTTTCTAAGCATCTATCTTTATATTTTCTTTTGTGGTTTCTTGTTCTGAAATCTTAAAAAACACTAGAGAGATAACTGCCAGAGAAGTCATCTCGTATTATCATATAAACAAAATGTTTTAAAGAAGTTCGATTTCTTAGACCTATAAGAAGTCCCATATAAGCTACGTGTGTCATTTTGTTTTCAATAAATTTGTGACCAGAAAAGCTGGAATGAGAAAAGATGGGACAGGAGTGTAACTCATTGTGACAGTCCTAGAAGGCTAGAGGACCATATATATACTAGAGGAGTGTAGCCCAGTGTTGGTCCCTGACGAGCCAGAGTGACTACAGACATGTTGGAAAACTGTATCATTCTATTCTTCTAAATCTCATACGTAAAATTGAGTGTACATACATTTTTTTATGTAGCCTACCTAGCTTGGTGCCTGCTTTGTTAATTTTCATGTGTTTTTATTGTTTTGCTTCTATAACTTTTACTTTCTCTTCAACACCTCCTTTCTTTTCTTTCTTCTAATTCTTCATCATCTTCTGCTTCTGCTTCTTTTTTCAAGGCACATGACAATGGTCGCAGGCATCAAAAGCTCGACCCTGAAAAGGTTAATCACTTGTTAAAATTATTAGTAGTAGTAGTATAAATAATAAAATTTTTACTAATAAAAACCCTTATATAATTAATAAAACTAAGAATAATATTATATTCATAATAAGTAATTTGTTAAAGTAAATAATATTCATAATTTTCATTAATTAGAGGTGAATATACATAATGTACTCGTCCGTCATCAGTCCCCACCATAGTCGTACTCCTGCTTCATCAGTCCCCACCAGAGTCGTACCCTTGCGTCATCAGTCCCCACCAGAGTCGTACTCCTGCGTCATCAGTCCGCACCAGAGTCGTACTCTTGCGTCATAAGTCCTCACCAGAGTCGTACTCCTGCGTCATCCGTCCCCATCAGAGTCGTACCCGTGCGTCATCAGTCCCCACCAGAGTCGTACTCCTGCGTCATCAGTCCCCACCAGAGTCGTACTCCTGCGTCATCAGTCCCCACCAGAGTCGTATCCCTGCTTCATCAGTCCCCACCAGAGTCGTACTCCTGTGTTATCAGTCTCCACAAAAGTCGTACCCCTGAACCACTATCACCACCAGAGTGGTACTTTTGCACCATTATCACCAGAGTGGTTCCCATGTGCAATCATCACTACCAGAGCTGTACTTCACCATTGCTACCATTACCTCCCACTAATCCATTACTTACCACAAAGAGGG
The DNA here is from genome assembly GCF_040958095.1 of Procambarus clarkii. Lineage (NCBI taxonomy): Eukaryota > Metazoa > Arthropoda > Malacostraca > Decapoda > Cambaridae > Procambarus > Procambarus clarkii. Next base: position 3,342,751 of record NC_091156.1, read on the forward strand.
TAATGATGTATTAGGGGAAACGGGTGGTTTAGGATTGATGACTGGAAAATTGAAGTTATGGATTCATGAGAGAGAATTGGTATCTAAAAACCTTTTACAGGAAAGTATTGGTCGAAGATTGAGTAGTGGAAAGGGTGATTTAGAAACTGACTGTGTCTTTGTGGCTTTGAAAGAATGTATCATTTAATCACCAAAATCAACACCTATGTAACCTACTCTACCTGACTATAGCATATATAAAGTAGATGTTGTACCCAATGGTGCCTGAATCTCTTAAAGTTTGTCTCTCGCTACCTCCATCCCTTCAATTTTCCATCCCTGCCATTTTCCCTCCATCACTGTCATTCTTCCTTCTATTCAACCTCCCTCTCTCTCGTTCATTCTCATTATCTCGCCTGTTCTTTCAATAGGCAAAACATGCTTGAATAGCGTTGATTCAACTTTGATAATCACTGGAAGTCTTTTGTTGACCCTCTTTGGATAATTAATTCCACACCTCAGTCTTCATATGAGTCCGTGTTTGTCGGAATAGAGGCCAATTTTACTTAAAAGGAGGCATTGGTCTCAACCTCGTACCTCCCTATAACACTCGAAATACAATCATAATTCAATCACATGGGAAACTTGCGTGAAGATAACCTCTAAACGACTGATCTCCAACTTGAACTATAGACATTGTATTTGATATATAGATAAACAAATTAATAACGTAAATATAGACAATAACCATTGAAAAAGGAACCATCCGATACTTTGCTATAAATTATAAAAGCGCGATGAAGTAATTTAGATATTTTGATAGAGTAGAGAAAACATAAATAGTAAAATCGAAGAAAATTTGGATATAGAGAAAATAAAGAGTATATAATACTTAGTGGAAAAAAACAATTGTGATGGTGAAACACAGAAATTACAGGAGAGAGAGAGAGAGTTTAAGACAGAGAGAGAAAGAGGGTGAGAGAGAGTTATGGAGAGACAGAGGTAAGAACACGGTTACATCAAGCCGGTCTCCTCAGGGAGGGCTATCAGATGGACCGTCACCATTCATACAAACGATCTCAGCAGAGCACGCAGGACCCCTACGAATGTTGCAATTTGCAGAGGTGTCTTTGTTGCTGGCAGCGTCGTTCGGGCAGGTTCCCAAGGCCCGTCCTGAACCACAATTGGTCGCTTGGGAGACTGGTGGGCGTATCACCTGCAAGTCTGACTCGACCGGCGTCTTATCACAATTTTGATGGGAAGATGAAAAAAATAAAAATGACTCCTTCTGTTTGGATAACAGAGCCCACAAAAATGGGAATCATGATAGTTTTAGTGTCCGTCCTCCAAAATAAACATGAAAACGTTTGGAACTAACAATGTGACTCATGTTTTTTAATATTAATTTCCAGGCATTTCGCATTTTAATGTAGTATACTATATTTAACTTGTAAATCGCCATATAATTAATCGAAAAGTAGAGTACTGAATGTGACATGCAATTTCTATGCATTGTTGAAGTCTTTGGTATATATAATAGATATCAGTAGATTTATTAGACTAATTTGATTCTAAACAATGTTAAAAAAAATATGTTTTAGTTTTCCTGCCAAAGCAGTGGGCGTTTAATTAACTTCACGAGGCAAATAAATTGGCTAGTAAGCCAGGAACTAGATTAGGTTAGGCCATGGCTTACCACTCACCTGAACTCCGCACATTTTTTTAACATTTCGAGTGTTTTAGGCAGTAAACCACTCTTACAAATCCATTGAAAGAAGAAATCAGCTTGGGGAATTGTAAATAGCATGCTTCAGTAATTGATCAGTTCAACAGCACCGTGAAAATCGACAGCCCTAACAGTTCCACTAGAAAGCGCCAGAACCAATCACTCTTTCCTCTTCGCCTTTCTGGGGATTGGAAATACCAATCTCCTAATTTAGTTTTACAGCAGGGCCTAACAAGAGAAAGAAAATTTTCGAATTACATTAAATTTCTTATTGCTAAAGTTTCTAGATATGAATCTCGGTGTCCTATTTTCTCTTATTTCATAAATGTTTAAGTGCATTTTTTGGGGTTAGGATTCGTACTAATTATGACACCCAGATTATGTTCGCATTCTCATTAGCCAATTTCAGTATTGTTCAGCTACTATCTGGTAATTCTACCATTATCTAGGTAGAATTACCTAGGTTCTAATAATATTTCCAATTATTAGAACCCTGTAATTGTCGGCATTAAAATATAACTACAGATCAATGGTAATTGTAAATTCCTAGCTAAATCGTTACATTGCGATCAAATAGTTTTTTTTATTTCCTGCCCTATCTTTGATTGCACAATTTCGAATGCAACCGTTCAATCGTTGACATATATCTATTGAGCAACAGATGTTTCGTAACAGAGCCCCGGGTCACTCTACTTGAAGCTGCTACACACACTCAGACGTAATTTCATTTGTCTTAATCCAATGTTCTTTCTGAAATAACCGTGCCCTTATCTAACTTGGAATGACCTCTCGCGAAGGAACGCTTTGAATACAGGAAGTGAATGCAGCACTGTTCAAGAAAAGTTTGCCTGTTGTCGGTTGTTAGCTATTTATACTTTTTCATTCATAAACAGTGGGTACGGCTGTTTGATTAACGAGCTATTGACTAAAAAGAACTTAACCCGATCAACAAACTCTTTGCTGTAACTTAAATCTGACTTGTGCGACTCGTGTTGGCTTTTCTGAAATCAAACAAGCATTGATAACAGTCGAACAGATTGAGCTTGAACGTCCAACATACCATATGTATACAAGGTCTGATGCAAGTAGAAAGATTTTGGTTCATTTTGGTCTATACTGTCAAAGTAGTCTTTTTTAAATTCATTGTCATTCGGAATATAGTTCTGAATGTGCTTCACATTTTTTTATAAGTAACACTGTGTGGAGATTCTCCCACAATTATTTTTTTTTGAGGAGGGAAACGTGGTGGAAAGTGGTGAAGGAAAGGATTCTTCGACTTAGGGAATGCGAGACGTAATTCGATTGTGTGTTGGTCGTGAGCTTAGCTCTTTCATGCCCCGTCTAAAACAAATTCCGGAAATTTACTCGTAAGGAATTTAACTTTTTAGAAATATATATTTTTCCCCGTTTGTTTTTCCGCCTCGGTGATGCACAGCTAAATGAGGCTGTTTCTAATGCTGGTAGTGGATACACTCTGGCTGGTAACGTCATAAATTCTACAACCAATCCATGAGCTGCTCTGTCTTGTCAGTTTAATCCTATTAAATTATTGAGATATCTGATTAGAAGAGCCACGAGTCAGGTCGCTACGCCGGCCAACTGCTGCTATTTACAGTGTTGAGAGAGAGAGAGAGAGAGAGAGAGAGAGAGAGAGAGAGAGAGAGAGAGAGAGAGAGAGAGAGAGAGAGAGAATCTATCGCTTCAAGAGTTGAGTAAGGCTTAGTTGTCTTATCTCGCCAGGGAGTAAGTCAGTCCCCAATTCTCGAACAGTGGAGGTGAGAACTGTGGCTGGTTAGTCTACACTCTACACCCTGCGGTATGCATTTGTTGGCTCGGGATGTTACCGGGTCCGTCTCCTCCCTAAGTAACACGAGCAAAACGTTTGCAAATGCTATAGGACTTAACGCTCTTGTTTACCACGCAGGTTCTTCTTTCCCTCTACCAATCCTTTTCCCATCATCGTCTTTCCCCATCATCGTCCTTACTCACCATCATCCTTTCCCATCATCACCCTTTCCATCACCACCTCCCTTCGAGTCACCATCCCTCCCGCCTCGTGGAATACATGGCCTTCCTAAGCCTCTGAAGACGATGGTCTCCGAAGTCATAAAATGCAGTGTACTTCTGCACAAACACTTCAGAACATGGCCAAAGCACGCCCCGGCAGTCTTGTCAAACTTTATTTTCGTGCGAGGTGGCTTTTTGATGGTTACTCCCTACGGCTCCCCTTTTCTCTTTGGCTTCAGTTCTACCTCAACAATGCTTTTTGAAACATGCTCGAAGTTTCCTGCAAAAAAAAAAGAGAAATGATAAAAAAAGGCAGCTCAAACCTGGTGCGTGTGATTTGTGAGTCTACACGCCATCTATTGAGCATCTCGCGAACCTGGTCTCGAGGCGGCGGGGTTTTCAAGTGCGAAGCAGAGCAGCACCATCGGCGCGGCGATATAGGGGGTGGGGGTGGGGGGAGGGTGAGCAGAAGAGAGAGAAAGAGCGCAAGCGAGCGAGCAGGAGAGACCGAGCGCGTTCCAAGGCCCGAGAATGTGTGAGCAGCACAATTGCTTCCTCCACACTGCCGGTGCTGACGCTCGCTCAGCACAACACATATATGTTCCGGATAAATTCAGGAGATGGCCTGGCATAATCTGTCCACTAGATTGCGTTCGTTTGTGCAAGTCTGGGTTTGTGTGTACTTGTGGGAGTGCTTGAATGCAACTATGCGGTGTGTGTATGCTTTTGGTCTCCTGTATGGTAGTGGCTCCAGAAGCTGCTTTGGGTAAGGGAAAAGGCAAAAAAAAATGTATAAGGCTTCGTTGGTGTAAATAAGGATAGTGTAGGAACTTCTGTTTTCCCTATTGCTATTTTTCATGGACTTTTTGGTTGCCTTTTCTAGTTCATGTTAAGAGAAGGTTCTGGTTTTTTGGTTCTATCACGCTAGAAAGAAGAAAGATAAAACTCATATATATATATATATATATATATATATATATATATATATATATATATATATATATATATATATATATATATATATATATATATATATTATATATAATATTTATATTATATAAAGACGAAAGCGACGCAGGGGGAAAAAAGGTAAAAACTGTGGAGCATCGTTGGAAATGGTTGGGGAAGGAACACAACTATTTTAAAAGTGCTTCTGAAGCAAATCACCGTTTTCAACGGCGCTCCCATGCAATAACCCATGCAAAGGGGGATGTGGGGGAATGGGAGATGATGCAGGGGAGAAGCGAGCACTGTGACCACTGTTTTGGAATGATGTAGGTGTTGCACAGACAAAGTGGTAGTCAGGTGAAAAGCGTGAGAGAAAAGGAAGACTCAGACACAGACCCTCTCTGCTCATGACAGATTTTAGACTGAAAAGAGCGAAAGGGGCGGGGAGAAAGTGGGCGGAGTAGGAAGAGAGCAGGGGGCGGGACTTTCTCCTGGGTGGGGCCGAGGGGAGGTTGGTAGAGAGCGGCAGAGAACGGAGGGGAGAGAGAAAACGTGGGTAGAGAGGGGGGAGAGCTGCCAGCGTGGGGACATCCACGTGATGGACTGGTCTGTTGTGTGGTGCGTGCGTGTCTGCTCCCTGTGTGTGTGTGTGTACTCCCCTAGTTCTGTTTGCAGGGTTAAGCTAGGCTCCTAGCCCAACGTTCCGAAAGTTGTTAGATTTATGCAATGACGCATTTCTCACACCTTTGTAAGATTTTCATTTAACGTTTTGAATTGTGTGTGTGTGTGTGGGGGGGGGGGTGCATGTGTGGGTGCGAGTGTGTGCGTCTGTAGGTGGAAGTGTGTGCGTGTGCACTTTAGTCTGGCATGGGTGTGTGTGTGAGTGGATACGGTAGTTAGTGCTTGTGATATCTCTGTAGTGCGTGCGTCTGGCGAGGGAGGGGGGGTTATGACGTCTGATGGTGTGGGGGGTATGTGCTTGCTTGTCTGATATGTGAGAAGATGTATAAGTGTGAAGGACGGGTTCGTATATGTGTCATAGAGTCCATTTCATGTGGACTCCATTTCATGTTGGCCTCCGAATGCATGATAGAGCTGATGAGTTAGCCAAGGATTCTGCCTTTAAAGGAGAAATTGAGTATAATCTTGGATTGTCAATAATCAGTCTGAGAGCAACAGTACACCAAGAACTTCAACAAATTATTGTAGCTCTAAGACAAATTGAAATTGACATCAGTAATTCCATCTATCATTATACTATCAAGCAGGAGGAGCCACAAATCTATGGATCATCAAATAAAATCAGCAGACTTCTAGATGTTACTACTGCTCGGCTTAGACTCGGTTACAAGTATCTCTGGGAGTTCTCATTATCTGCTGATGTAGACCTGACCAAATGTAAACTGTGTCAACAAAATTTTTCGTACACCCTCCGTCACTATGTGATGGAGTGCGAAAAGATACGTGAATTCAGAGACAATTCTATAACAAATGTTCCTGAGATGTGTAAATACTTCCTTCAAAATGGTGTGCTACCAGAAATCTTAGCCAAATATCCCCAGTTTGCTAATTGTAGGTATAAACTAAGTGATTGTAACCTATGCACCGGTGCCCACTGGTTGGGGGAGGGGGGTGGGGTGTGTGCAGGACAAACATATCAATTGTGACACTAGCTCTCCACATGTCAGCTGCTTAATTTAGAAACTGTTCTTGTGGTCGATCTCGAACGCATTGTTGATGGGACGATGTCTATTTAATTTTGTAACTAGCTCATCAAGACTGTAACTTGCTTAGCTAAATGAATTGTTTGGCTCAGTTCATGAGCACATTATTTGCATCTGTAACCCTTTCCACTACCACCCACAAGATAGTTAGGGGTGTATAATAAATGACGTTAACTAGCTATATGTGTGTCGTAAGTGCAAAGGTGCATGCTTGTGTGTGTGGTGTGCGTGTGTGTATTGTGGTGTACCGTGTGGTGTGGTGAGCGTGTATAAGGTGTGTGTATGTTTTCTATGAAGAGTTCGTATGTGTGTGTTCGGTACTTCTGTGTAGCGTGCGCGTCAAGTGGGGTGCGTGTATATGGTGTGTGTGTGTGTCTGTGCGTGATGTGGTGTGCGTGTGTTTTATGCGTGATGTGTGCGTGAGCATGTGTGCATGCAAATTATTAAGCAGGGCTTCGATGTTCCCAGGAGAGTAACTGCAAGTTATGAGTTAACTTGAGTTATGAGTTCATATGCACATTCATATATATATATATATATATATATATATATATATATATATATATATATATATATATATATATATATATATATATATATATATATATATATTATAATAATAATAATAATTGAATGTGTCAGGCTGAGGTCAATGATTATTCTCTATTATTTATTATGTTTTTCTTCACTTGACAAGGTAGTTTAAAAATTAACTCTTCAAAGTTCATTTTAAAATTTTATTAAGGCCTGACGTTAAGAGATGTTTTTCGTTGATCCTTGTTAACATTATCAAAGGCAAAGTTCGTACAGTTAAGCATTTTAATATTCCTTGATAGAGGGAGGGAAGGGGTGAAGGAGAAGCACCTCCCTTATGAGCTAATAGACATATTACAACTTACCAGTCTCGTATGTTTCCATGGTGGCTTTGGGGAGTGTATTTTATGTTTCGTTTATCGATTATTTTGCTGTTTCAGGGCTCTCGCAATACATACTGACACCCTTGAGATATACTGACACTTGCACCTGAGTCGACCAGGGCACCGCCTGATATGCTTTCTGATATATCTATATAACTATGTCTATATAAATTTGAATACCTGTCTGGCTTTGAAGGCCAGACGTTTGGGGATAGAATCCCTCGATTTTTTATAGTAATTGCTCTTGGGTACATGCCCATCATGGCCAGTCGAGATTGCTGCAAATAATACATGCCATGACCCAAGTGCCCAAATGACCCCGTTCAACCAATCTTATAATATGATAAGTAGAACCTTTTTCTTAATACAAAGCAGAGCATTCACTCATGTCAACAATATTAAAATAAAGTTTTATAATACCATGCCTGTAAAAGCCTTTAAAATGGATTCATGACATAACAATTCCACTATCCCTCATTTCCCACCCATCCACTGCCTTCCATGTGTCAATTCTCCACACACCCACAGCTTCAGTGCCGTGTCCCAGATATGTCCATGAAGCCTAGCGACTGGTACCAGAAAAGAGAGAGAGAAACCAAGTGAAAGAAAGAGTCAGGGAGAGAGACCGTATGAGAGACAAAGGTAAACACACAAAGAGAGGCAGAGAGAAAGAGACAGTGGGAGAGATACAGACTGTCATACAGAGAAAGAGACCGAGTGATAGGGAAATAGAGGGCGAGAGACAGAGATAAAGAGATAGAGAGAGAAAAACAAAGAAACAGACGAGCAGACAGATACAGAAACAGAAAAAAAAGCGACAAACACAACCAGACAGCGAAAGACAGACATGCAGGCAAAGAGACAAAGAGGCATATAAACAGAAAAGGAGACAGAGTGTGTGAGAGAGAGAGATGGAATGAAACAGAGATGTGACAAAAGACAGTGACACAGAGACAGAGACCGATAAAAAGACACTAAAACAGAGACATGCAGATAGACAGATTGAGAAACAGAGCGAAAGACAGACACAGCCAGAGATAGACAGAAAGCATTAGACATACAGACAGGCACATTGACAGCGGGAGACAAAATGAAATACAGAGACAAACACAGACATTCAGAGCAAAAAAGACAGACGAAGAGAAAAGAGAGTCTGGGACAGAGGACGGTCAGTCAGGCAGAGAGAGAGAGAGAGAGATAGAGAGAGAGAGAGAGAGATAGTGAGAGATAGACAGCGTTAAAATGTAAAAACCGATAAACAAAAGGTAAATACAAAATTAAAACGGAGACAAAATAAAACATTAGCAGAAAGCAGCGAGAAACTTCAGAAATAACAGAAAAAACGTATTCTCTGATCAGGAGCAGACGCAAGAGGCAAAATAAAAAATGAACACGTCAGGTTTTTAGAAGTAGAACGAAAACAAAAACACGAAATGACTTGATTGAAGAAAACGTACACAAGCGGAGAGTGCTGATGGAACTTTTTGGAACAGTATGATAAGACGGCAAGGCTACAACACAGCGAATAACACACACACACACACACACACACACACACACACACACACACACACACACACACACACACACACAAGTAGAAGTAGTAAGAATTCTTGATCAAGCGAACAAAAAACAATACTTTTTTGGAGCAACAGTAGGAGGACGAGAGGGCGAAGTGAGCACCGCCACCACTTCCCTTCTGAAGGTAGTAGAGAAAGAGGGAGGGTGGGAGGGAAGGAAAGGAGGCATGTGTCACACCACTACACCCCCCCCCCCCCCCCCACCCCGCCCACCCACACGAAGGTAGTGCATATATCGATCAGGCGGGAGGGCCTCCCCAAGGGATCGCTGTGATCAATAAGCAGAGCGTCGAGGGACCCGCGTTTGGCAAGTGTCCACCACACACCCTCATAGACGAAAAACTTTTACCTAGACTCATAATTCTCTCTCTCTCTCTCTCTCTCTCTCTCTCTCTCTCTCTCTCTCTCTCTCTCTCTCTCTCTCTCTCTCTCTCTCTCTCTCTCTCTCTCTCTCTCTCTATCTATCTCTCTCTCCCTCCTAATATCATCCTCTCTTTCCTTTGCATAGAACCCCATGGTCTATCTCAGATTTGCCCCCAGATAATTTCACATTTGTATTTCTATCGTCGGGGCGCGAGAGAACCGAGTCTCTGTAAACCGATAATACTCGTATTTTGTAAACATTTCCCCCCTGTGTGCAGCTACATGATTACAGGGAAAGGCGAGAGGACGAGAGGGACTTGTTTGATCGACCTCCGAGCTTTCGTCCTCTTGCTTATGTATGCCTCTGCTTGAGCTTGCTTGGATCCATTTGCATCTGTTTACATACACTTACCTTCCACGGATCTCTAAAAATTGTTCAGTTTGTTGAATTTTCTTTTGCTTTCTTTGGTTTGAAGCTAAAAGTTGAGGTCCGTAGGATTAGCCTTGACGTTCTTATTTTTTAATTGCACGTTAAAAAAAGTGCATCAGCTTACTCAGCTTACTTTAAAGCTTGTACTAGAAACTGATTCTCTCGCTCTCTATTTTCTTATGCTTGTCTTAGTTTGCGTCTGCATGTTTGGGGAATGGGGGGGGGGGATTATCAGGGAAAAGCGCCGTCATTACGACTATATAGCACTATGAAGAGGTCAGAACAAGGATTTGGGATGGGACGAGGAAAAGGAATGATGCCCAACCACTTGCACGGTCGGGGATTGAACGCCTACCAACATGAAGCGAGACCGTCGCTCTACCGTTGGGGCTCTATTTTCTGTAAGTTTTTTTCCGCCTGCTTGTTTCCCCAGTGCGTGCAGGGAATGGAACGACAGGGCGACGAGAGACTCCATTCTTTGTGGAGCCTCCTTCATGACCTCCTCTTCTCCCTCCACCACAATACTCCCAAGAGAAAATGGGCCAAGTCCAATCCTTCCCATTTTTTCCAGCCTTTTCGTTTTTCTTCACAAAGAATTCAAAGATTGTTTCTTTTTGTCTCGCTAGCTGGAACAGAGAGCTAATTACTTCCATCATCCTCTCCGTCAGCCTCCATTCCTCTTGAACAAGCAAGTCATAAACAATTAAAATCAGCGAAGACCCCGCTGTGCCCCTGCTTCAGACCGTCTCGGCAGCTTCACCAAAGAGGATATGACAATTCTCTCCGCGGGTCAGTTGTCAACAAAATTCCAGCCACATATTCAGCGTACCTTGATGATTGGCCATCTGAGCATTAAGAGGAACTGAGCTCTCAATAAACTGCCGAGGAGTTGATGATCACTGCTGATATCGAAATATATGCTACCAAATTATCTCCCCACATCAGGTACATAACATTAACAAAAGGATGACTGTGTTCTGACCCCTCAGAACCTAGATGCTGTTATACCGCCATATTATCGCACAATTTGTAATTTTGATGCACTTGAAGTGTTTCTGGGGTCGTTATTTATCAAAGTCTAGAAGCCAGAGTTTCACAGAGTAGATTGCAGCTACCGGCATCCAGGATTAAGATGAGCTGGAGAATGCCCCCAGCAGATGATGTTTTAGGTAAACACGCCATCTTAATCACAGTTTAACTGCCCCATTGCATATATCATGCCACATATCTGCTATAAACATTTTAATTGCAACGCCCGTCTAGACGTTTGCCTGGACCACAAGCCAAATGAAGGATTCAGTTTCTCTTGGGCTTGTGAAAGAGAAGGTGGTGTGATCGCGTGGTTCAGGGGGTTGCTGGGGGAAGTTTTAAAATGCTGGGAGCTTGAAGATGACGAGAGGAACATCCCTGGATCGTGATGCTGTCGTCCTAGCTCCAATTGAGGGCATCCAATGGCGCTTCTTGGGCCTCTGATAGGAAAAGCTTGTGGTTACCGAGGGAGATCTTGAGGGCTCTCACTTTGTGTAATATCTTCTGATCAGGTCTTCGACGTCTGATGGGGATTATGTGGTATGTGGTTGTGGCTTTTTGTTGTGATCTGTTGTTATAGCCTGTTGATGTATTCTGTTGTTGTTGTCCGTTCCCTTGGCATGTGGTTGTGGCTTGTTGCTGTCTTATGGTTTCTGATGCGACATTCTGGCTGATGTGTTCTTGCTCTAAATGGGAATATAGTTTTAGTCTTGTGTCTTCATTATATGTTCCTATGGCATCTGATAGCATATATTGTACTTCGATGTATGTTATTGTATTTAATGATTTACTTCTGTTTTCATATTATAACTTTCGACATCTTATATGGAAGTGGGTTAATTATTTGGGTTCTCATTAGGACTGGATTGACCACGTATAGACTGCGATACGTTCTTCTGGCCTCGAATGAGAATCTTATACTTCTTAGAAAATCTTATATTGAACCATCTTATAATAGTTCCAGTCTGATTTCTATTGACGGTGATCTTGTGTTCTCTGACTGGGTATGGTGTTCTCTGATGAGGCCTCGTGTTCTCTGGTGAGGCCTCGTGGCCTCTAGTGAGATCTCGTTATATATGGTGAGGTCTCGTTACCTCTGGAGAGGTATCAAAAAATAAAATAAAAAAATAAAAATGTTTATTCAGGTAAAAGTACATACATAGAAGATTAGTTACAAACATAATGTTGGATTTATAGATAGAGCTATTACATACAATACCTAAAGCCACTAATACGCACAGTGTTTCGGACAAGTCTCGTTACTTCTGGTGAGGTCTTGAAGCCTCTGATGAGGCCTCGTCGTCTGTGATGAGACCTCGTTGTCTCTGATGAGGCCTCGTTGTCTCTGATGAGGCCTCGTTATCTTTGATGAGGCCTCGTTGTCTTTGATGAGGCCTCGTTGTCTCTGATGAGACCTCGTTGTCTCTGATGAGACCTCGTTGTCTCTGATGAGACTTCGTTGTCTTTGATGAGACCTTGTTGTCTCTGATGAGGCCTCGTTGTCTTTGATGAGACCTCGTTGTCTCTGATGAGGCCTCGTTGTCTTTGATGAGGCCTCGTTTTCTCTGATTAGGCCTAGTTGTCTCTGATGAGGCCTCGTTGTCTTTGATAAGGCCTCGTTGTCTTTGATGAGACCTCGTTGTCTTTGATGAGGCCTCGTTGTCTTTGATGAGGCCTCGTATGAGGCTGCCTTACCTTTGAGTGCATTTTGTAATGTCTGTATAAGTTTTTCAGCCCCTGGTAGAGTTTTCATTTTTAGGGAGAGACACTGGTCGAGTGTGCCTGCTTGTGTTCATCACTTGTGTCATATGATGGACTCTCATCGATTCTTATGGATGGACTGATATAAAAAAGTTGAGTGGCCACGGAAAAGGTTTCAAGTTCAAGGTGAGTGATGGAACTCGTGGATTGAACGAGTTAATTACAATTTATGCTTCCATGGCTTCTAAAGCTAGTGTAAATAGTTATCACAATGATGTGATATAAAGCTATTAGCTTCAGGAAAAATAGTTTATCTTCCAATAAACATGTTAATAAAAACTAACAATAAAGTGTAGCTATTTATAATAATACTTTAACTTTATAATAATGTTTAGTTTGTAAACTAGAAGCAGATTATATTAGCGTTTTGCAAACCTTTAGAGAGAGAACATCGCTAACCCGCCTCATGAAAAGGATATTAAACAGAGAATGCAAGATACGATGCAGTCCCGCCACCCTTAACCTTTAATTAAATGCTTCCAAACCCCCACAGGGGGAATAAAAGAATAAAGACATTAGCATATCGACGTGTTTGGCATACACCTTGAGGCATTTCATTAACATATCGTGTTTTGCCCCACCACAACCACCACCACCAACACCATCTCTCTCCATTTCCTCTCGAGTCAACATTAGTGAAACATATAATGATGAATGAATTCTAGCATCAAAGTTGCTCTTTATCCTCTTGGAGCGGTCGGTGTAAATTTCTTTTTTGCGGAGGTCGTCGTTTAATCCAAGATGGTCCAAGTGCCCAGACACTTGGACCATCGTGGTTCATGGATGACTGAACGTATCTGAGGTTACTCACGATGCTGGTTCGATCTTCGTCCGGCTTCAGTGATTTTCTGTATGGCCACTGTTTCCTTACTTCGTTTTCATATCCCAGGCAAGTACCTTATAATTATGCTGGCTTAAAGTTTTATCTTAATAATTAACCTTATTTAAGCTGAAACACTACTTTTATTTTCCATCAATCGAGGTCTTGTGAGGTGCTCTTCTATTTAGTGTTAGACTTATGGTCGGTTAGTCTCCACAAGGTCACTAAGGCCGTGACACAAACTTACTGTTTTTGTTGTTGTTTTAGATTCAGCAACTCAGAACGAAATGTCCATGTAGCACGGGCTATAGTGAGCACGTAAAATATTAAAATAAGTTAAAAATTCCTTAAGCTCACTAATCAGCCATTGTATATATATATATCCCGGATGGTCCCAGTGGTTGGAGATGGCTCCTAATCTCCGTCCCAGCTCCAAGTACTGATATCTCTTCCAAGTGCACAATAGTCATACTGAGCACTTTATCTTCATTATTAACTAGCTTACTTTAGCACTAAATATAAATCAAGACTAAATAAGACTCTCTGTGTATATTGCCACATAACATACCTCTCTCTGTTTAGATAGACATAGATAGATATCCCTTGCTAGATTGTCAAATCATAAACAAAGAGATTCGCATAATTCTCCTTTTCTAATCATATCAATTGTAAAGTTCGTTTTATAAAGCGTGTGAAAATCACGAAGTTATTAACACGTGAGAAACAATGTGACAGTGTCATACCAAGAAAAAAGGATTAGGACAGAAAATTCCTTAAGTACTTTCGTATTCAATAATACTTCAGAAGACGGCCTCCATGGACATAGGTGTTGGGTTTTAACTTTGGAGGTATTGTAGTAGTTTGATTCGTTTTTTGTTATCATAAAATCTCTTCTCTCTTACAGGATTTACTTACGTGGATTATGGATATACCTTCTAACTCATCGATTACATCCAGCATCTCTTCAGAGGACCCACGGTATGTACCCTCTTTTTTGGTTTATATATTACATATTTTTTATTTATTCACTGTGATATTTTCTACTTGGGACTGCTGTGAAGACAAACAAAGTTCGAATGAAATTGATATAGTTGTTGGAACTGAGCTTTAACTTGCTTACGTTGTTTGTTGTATATAGACTCAATTGTTTGTGCGAATCTCTTCAATATTTGAAATGCTGAATTAGTTTTACGTGTAATGCACGCTTCTTTGCAGAAGACTTTGTATGTTTTATAAAAGAAGTCTCTTCGATGTGTATATTTTCAAAATAGGTATTTGTTTAGTATCTCATCACTACGCTTTTTCAAGTTTGTCTGAGTTCCTTTTAGTTAGTTATGTTTCTGGAGTGTTATACATCAAATTTCTATACTTGAAACCGAGCATTGTGTTTCTGTTACTTAAGAAACAACACTTTCTTAGTTAGAAAGTGGTTAGGCAACACTTTCGTGAAAAAGAGCTGAGAGTAGAGTGAGAAGAGATTGAGTAGAGAGAGGGTTGGGTAGAGCTAATTGAGTTCGATATCGTTTTTTTGGCTCATCACTAAATTGTTAGAAAGTAAAACAAAAAACAAAAATACGCGAAGGTAATTCAAATTTTACATGTATTTAGCTTTGTTTGGTTGTCCAGTGTTTGAGGCTGCCTCTCAGGAAGCAGGGTTGGCGAGGAGGAAGAGGATAAGAAGAGAGCAACAGAGAGAATTGGCATTTCTGAATAATTTTCAACCAATCTTTCCTTTGTTTCTGCTTTTGAGCCACTCTCTCTCTCTCTCTCTCTCTCTCTCTCTCTCTCTCTCTCTCTCTCTCTCTCTCTCTCTCTCTCTCTCTCTCTCCTCGTTTTCTATTCTGGATCTCTCTTTCGTGCTCTCTCTCTCTATATATATATATATATAAATGTCATGTAATGAAGAACAATTGATAACTTGTTAAATATTATCACTATACATACAATACATGTAGCAACTATCATCGTCTTATATCTCAAAAGAATTTCGAAGCCTTATGGAGTTCTTCTCCTTCTTCCCCTCGTTTCCCTCCCCCTCAGTCACATCAAGAATACATATACTGTATTACTGCTGTAAATGAGACAATTGTCACCATTCCCACAGATTGCATATGCGAAATTAAGTTATAGTGATGGAGATATTTTCCTTATCGGCACCGTTTGGAACGGGCCACACAGCCGCTTGGCTGCTAAAGCTGTCATTCTTTGTGTGAGCATATTCCTATCTCTCAACCAGCACCAACGAATATTTCATCATTAACGCGTTTTTGCAATAATGCGCGAGTTTGCATTCAGCGAGTGTGCTTGTTTTCAACGCGTCTGTATTAAGTGCGTGTGCTTGTTTTAAACGTGTCTGCTTGTTCTCAGCACATGTGCTTGCTTTCCATGCATCTGCTTCCATTCAACGCTTGAGTTTGCAGTCATCGGTTGTTCTTGCATATAACGCTTTTGCTAGCATCCTATGTGTTTGCTTGCATTGTACGCTTGTGCTTACATAGAATGCTTTAGTCTGCACTCAACGCTTGTGATTGCATTCAACGTTTATGCTTGCATGCAATGCTTGTACTTGCATTCAACGCTTGTGCTTGCATTCAACGTTTGGCTTTGCTGTCAACGTTCGTGCTTTCACTCAACGCTTGTGCTTGCAGCCATGCTTGCGCTTCCATATAATGCCTGTGCTTGCATTCAAAGTTTGTAGTTGCAGTCAGCGCTTGTGCTTGCATTTAATGTTTGAGTTTTAATTGAACGCTTGTAGTTGCATTCAACGCTTTGTGCTTGCACACAACACTTATGTTTGCATTCAATTCTTGTACTTGCATTCAAATTTTGCGCTTGCATATAACGAATGCGCTTGCATTTAATGCTTGTGCTTGTACTTTGTAATAATAAAATTTTTAAGCAACCTCACATTCATAACGTATCCCTTTCACTCACTCTCCAAACCTCCAGTTGATGAACCTTTGATAGTTTCCAGGTAAGAGAGAGAGAGAGAGAGAGAGAGAGAGAGAGATTTTTAAACCAGGGAGGTTGCAGGACAGTGAAGTGTGGTTATTTGTGACAGAGACACTGGATTTAAAGGGTGGAAAATATTTAGGGTATGGGTCCTCCGGGTCAAAGGTGATTCTAGCTGGAATAACGCCGGACACAATGAAGTCTGTGCGTGTGTGAATGTGTGCTTACCGAGTTGTGCTTATATGGTCGAGCATCTACTCTTTAGCCCCCCTTTGCGACAATCAGCAGTTTAATGGAGTCACTTTTTTCACTCGTTTTTCTTATATTTACATTTAAAACCGTGTATACAAAGGTATCGAATACTTCATCTGGTTCGTTCTACACATTTTCGACTCTTAGACTGAAAAAGTTTTTTCTGACATCTCTTTGACTAATCTGTGTTTAGGGTTTCTAATTAGGCTCCCTCGTTTTTATGTTCCACTCAGTTCTCAGTTTTCTTCATAACTCAGTCTTTATAGCTCAGGAACGTGTGTGTGTGTGTGTATTGGCGTCCAGGCTCGTGTCTACTTATTGTACACATCATATGTTGAATTATATAATTTAGTGCTTTGACATCATTATTGGTACAATACCAATAGTTTTCAGGTCCTGTCTCCTGTGTTAACGAAGAAAGCACCAAATCGTGGCCAGATTCAGCATCTTTCATTGCCATCCACAGAATTCTGAGTTACACAACCACGACAAGCACAATTACGACTCTTAAATTATGATGTAACAGATTAATTGAGGCCAGTAGGAAGGGAATGAAAAGCTTAAGCTCACATTCTTTTAGACAATGTTATACTCCCCTCTACTACCTCTCCCACCACCCCGTCTTAGAAACCTCCATCACCATAACAACATCTAAGTCCCGCCTCCATCCACAACGCTCTGTGTCCCCTCTCCACCACCAACTTCCCTTGTTTCACCCTCACCACCCTCCACATCACCATCAATCATCAAAATCCCCGCCAATATCCATCCTCGTTTTCCCCTTACATCCCCCTGCTAATGACACAGTACACAGCCATTGGAAGACGAAGAGTGACTGAAGGAGAGGCTGCAAACATTAAGGTTATAGGATTTTGTATTGATGGTGATGGTAATGTTGTTTGTAGTGGTTGTTGATGGTAATTGGTCGGTTCGGTGCGTGTGCTTGTTAATGGTGGTACTGGTTTATGATCGTCGTAGTCATTGATAAATGTAAATAAGATGGTAATTAATCAACCACCATCGCTATCATCTGATGACTGATATAGGTGGTAGCGATGATAGTTGAAAGTGCTGGCTATCTTGAGATCTTGAGGTTATGTTGAGAAAATTTCGGGCTTAGTGTCCCCGCGGCCCGGTCCTCGACCAGGCCTCCTTTTTGTTACACACCCCCAGGAAGCAGCCCGTAGCAGTTGTCTAACTCCCAGGTACCTTTTTACTGCTAGGTAACTGGAGCATCAGGGTGAAAGAAACTTGGCCCATTTGTTTCCGCCTCCACCGGGGATCGAACCCGGAACCTCAAGACTACGAATCCGAAGCGCTGTTCACTCAGCTATCAGGCCACCCATGGCTGACAGTGATCGTGGTTGATGAGTGTATTGGTTGACATTTGACTTGGTTGATGGTGGTAGGTGATGAAGGGTCTGGTAGTTAATATAGGTATTGCAAGTGTAGCTTGATGGTTGATTATTGAAAAAATGGTGATAAATGATTACGTTGATGATGGTGGTCGTGGCTGATGATTGCAGTATCTTGCAGAGTTTTTTCTGAGGTCATAACTGCAGGTGGTGGTGGTTCATGGTGGACCTCGAAGCTGGTGGTAGTTGGTGCTAGTGACAGCTTGTAGTGATCTAGTTGTTGGAGTTAGGATGAATATTTTCAAGTTACTGCCAACATATTTGTTCTAAAATCTGCAGCACCACTAGTAAGGATTTTCAAAGTATGAGAAAGTTAGCAGTACTGTTACTCCTCATGTTGGTTGGCATTTGCTCAAACTTTCTAATTACTAGTCGCACAGCTAATACTCTCTCGCTTCGGCTTTCATCACTGGCCATGTTGCACGTATATCTGCAAGAAATTAGTGTAAGGATTGTTAGCGCGGTTGGATCTTCCTGAAGCATCTGCAGCTCTGATTAGACCCCTCCAGAGTCATCGTCTCTCCGGCCACCATCAAGAACAGTGGCCGCAACTGGATGAGAATAGTAAAAGCTGGGAAATTGGAACACCTGCAGGAACAGCAGCAATACGCAAGCTGTGATGGAGGTTGTTGAAGCAAGATTAGCAGCATCGCGGAAGGTCTGACTGTTGTTCTGGCAGCTGGGTTCCGATTTTTGGTAGTTAGAATAGTAGTCTCTCAGTAATGGTGACAATGAAAGAGAATATAGTCAGGCTTTCAAATGTAGAAAAAGTTCACGGAAAAATCCAATAAAAGCAGGCGTAGCCATGAAGAAAATCGGAAATTTCTGAAGAAGGGAAGCAGGAGAATCAAGCAAGCAGTGGTTGCTGTGGGAGCGTTGGCTAGGCTAGCTGGCTGCCTGGAAGGTGGGGAGTCAGGCATAATATATGGGCCTCCACCAGCTGTATTGGGGGTGGTGCTTGCACTTGGAGTAGCAGTTACAGCAACAGCAGCAGGAAATGATGGTGGTGGGGGCGAGTGGAGTGAGGGAGGAGAAAAGGAAGAGAGTGGGGGAAATCTGGAGAGAAGGGGGGCAGGCAGGCATGTAGTAAGAGGCTACCGGCTAGGTTGTGTGTTGGAGAGGGGGAAGGGGGGGGGAAGTCCACATGCGGATCTCCACCCTAGCAAGCCTTGCGCCCTCGACTGTAAATGACCGCATTAGGTGGTCCTGCGTCCTTAGCTTACATGATAAAACTTACCCAAAGTTTATTTTACGGTCTTTGAGGCTTACGGGGTATAAACTCCCAAAGTGCAAAAATTAAGGCTTATTTGTATTCACGCGGTTGTGCTCAGTCGAACTCTGCCGAATGTGGACGTGTTCACTGGAAATTGAACCTAGATTTTCTCGATGTAGCGCGTGAACAGCCGCCTCCCCGTGAGTCCAGAACATCTCAGCTGCAGGTAAGCTCTGGAAACTCTGCTTCAACTGCTCACTGGTATAAATGACTATATTCCCAAACAAAATTAAACCTAAACTTAACAGTGTTGTACATAGGTACAAAAAATTATGCAAACCAAATAAATTACTCTGAACTTTGTTTTAAATTCTATATGGATCCATTTCTATACTGATAAACAATGACTGTCGTGAAAACGCATGCGCGCGCTTGATTAATGTCTTATAATTCTCCCCAGGACAAGTACGGCGTAATGCTTAACAGTTTACAAATTTCTTGATGCGTATAGCCAGTGCACGTAAGGTGGGACCACGCACTCTCACCCAATCATTGGTACAATTTATCGCGTTTAAACACGAAAAATGGGAAAATGTATTAACATATCTTCAAACCACTATTGTAACCCGTTTTGAAAACAATATTCAGACTCAATAGCACTTTTCTGCTTTTGTTTGAAGAATAGCTTCATTCACGGAGCTGGCAAATCTTACTTTTTTATCAGTGGTTCCAAGTGGGTTTGTTTTCGACTCAGAAACTAGAATCCTGGCCAGGACATAAATAATGGTGCATGTTTCCTTTCACCTAATGCATCTGTTCAACTAGCAGCACATAGGTACTGGGTGTTAGGCAACTATTGTGCGTTGCATTCTGGGAAAGATCATTAGTTCCACCTTGGAGATGGAAGCTTCATACAGCCCTGAAAAGTGTATGGAATTACACACACACACACACACACACACACACAAACATATATATATATATATATATATATATATATATATATATATATATATATATATATATATATATATATATATATATATATATATATATATATATTTACGAAACCGAAATACATGATAGGGCAAACAAAGAAACATACATGTCATGACAAAGAAACAAACATAACAGAACAATAAAAGACAGTAGCAATAAACAAAGAAATAGAACCATTAAAGACAGACACAAGATAGACATTATTTGCTTGCAAGGGAAAACAAAATTTGCATAACAAAGCAGACACTTAAAGAAATAAAAAAGAACATTATATCCAATTAACACTCGTCACAGACAGAAGTAGTATGTGTGTTCAAGGTGATCCAGATCATGCAATATACATACAAATTGTATAATGGATATGTATAATGAAGAATTTGTAGAATAATCCAAAGATTGTAGAATAATGTAAGCAACACAGACACGTATTGTAGAACTGAACAGCATTATGGAAGGGCCCATCAGTGTAGTCCCAGTAGAGGACACACCAGTAGGGGACACACCAGTAGAGTACACACCAGTAGAGGACACACCAGTAGAGGACACACTGGTAGAGTACACACCAGTAGGGGACACACCAGTAGAGGACACACCAGTAGGGGACACACCAGTAGGGGACACACCAGTAGAGGACACACCAATAGAGGACACACCAGTAGAGGACACACCAGCAGAGGACACACCAGTAGAGGACACACCAGTAGAGGACACACCAGTAGAGGACACACCAGTAGAGGACACACCAGTAGAGTACACACCAGTAGAGGACACACCAGTAAAGGACACGCAAGTAGAGGACACACCAGTGTTACTAGTCAGGAGGAATAAGACTGAAACATCATCTGAGAATAAAAAAAAAATACATGAAAAGAGTAAATGACTGGAAGGGGTAAGAAAGGGAGAGAGAAAGAAATGGTGCGGGAGGGAGGGAGGTAGAGAGGGGAGACTATAGTAAGGGACCTTGTTTAACCCCACTAGTTTACTTGAGAAAAAATAACGGCGCGGGCCGTGGGACAGGTTCCAGCAGTGGGAGAACCGGAAGTATTGATGAGAATGGTATAACGGGAGTACTTATCGTGCTGGATTCTTTATCGTGCTGGATTCCTTATCGTGCTGGATTCCTTATCGTGCTGGATTCTATGAAGAATTCTGCATCATAATCATGCTCCTTCCACGGATGGTCTCCTCTCCCCCTCTCTCTCTCTTTCTCTCTCTCTCTCTCTCTCTCTCTCTCTCTCTCTCTCTCTCTCTCTCTCTCTCTCTCTCTCTCTCTCTCTCTCTCTCTCTCTCTCTCTCTCTCTCACACATAAATGACAGCCCTCCCTCTCCTTGCCCGTGATTCTAAGGATTATTGTCTACTTCTGAAGACAAACTGCGCCTACTCGAGCCAGGAGAGCTCATTTGCAGGGTTATTTATAAGCAAATTCCACCTTGCTTCCCTTCTCCGTAAAGATTCTACTGTTTTTGCCCTCTTCTTTTTGCATATATAATACAATGAAGATATATGAAGCGGCATAAAAGGAGCTATATTATTCTACTACTATATATACTGATGGTATTTGTAATACTGTTAATGTTACAAATACCACTACAACTGTCAATATAATATTATTAATAATAATAATACAGAAGGAAATCACACTAATGTGATATCAATGAGAACATCGTTTGGAGTAATAGAGGTAAGGAGCGCGGCTTCAGAGTACCAAGGTCGAGAGTTCGAATCTCTGCATTTTTCGATAGTCAACAAAATAAAATTTGGAAGGCTTCGCCAAGGTACTGTTCCCCCCAGAATACTGTGCTACCACTATCCCCACAACCCCTACCACCCTGGCCTCTCTTTAGCATCCTCAACCACTATCTTACTACATGACCACAACACTAACCAATTTCCATTGCCACCATTTCCTCCAAAATCATCACACCCACAATCATTACTCTCCACAACAATACTGACTAACCATTTTTCACAACCATCGTCGCCACCACATTTACTTTTGCCCACCATAACGACATCACTACCACTACTATATCCACCAATACCCCTCCTCCCCTCTTTTATACCCCCCCTTCCCCTCTCCCGAAGACACGCCTCACTTGGGGGCGTGAGTCTCCCAGGGAAGTAATCTGCTTACCGTTTTATTGTCCCGAGGCACTTTGGCAGGAATTGGCAGGCTCTTCATTCTGTAGAGGGACAGGCCAATGTCCCCAACAATATGAGCGTTTTAGGTAGCTACCTGCCTTGGGATTTCCACTCTTAAGTGATGTAATGAATATTGGGCGTGAGAACAGGTTAGATAGGGGATGTATTTTCTTGTTGCTCTTCCAGTTTTGAAGGTGTTTATGTCATAGAATTTTAGGATTTAAGGTTTTATTTTAACGGAACCAGAGGGAAGGGGAAGGCACTTTTGTAGTGGATATGTGTTGTAGATAAGACGTATTATTTATATTTTCTGTTTATCATCTCTCGTTTGTTAGGATTCATTTCTTACTCCATCTTAACATTTTTTTTTTATCCCTCCAGTAGTCAAAGACATTCTCTTTCCTCTCTCCTTCAAGGAAACGTCTGTGTTTACGTTACACACTTTGTTTTGGAAAAAAAAACTCAAGCCTGGTGCGTACAGTGCTTTTAAGAGTCCCTCGTTCCCACGGACGAAAATTGTAGACTCTGCTATCTCCAGCATCCTGCGAGAAGAACAACCAAGGGCTTCTAAGTTCGCCATGTAAATGTAAACAGTATTAGTCCCAAGATACAAACAAGTTTAATGGGTCGGCCGCGGAGAGCCCAAGGCAGTTTCACCACTGAAAATGGGAATCCGCGGACGGAGGTAGGGCTGAGATGGGAGAACGTTGAGGGTTGGGGAGGAGAGCATGGGATGGGTAGGCCCCCGCGGGAGGGGAGGGGAGAAGTAGAGGAGTAGTGGGAGCCGGTTTGGATGGGCTAGTGGCGGAGATGAGGGGCCCCTGAAGATGGAAGCTGAGGGATGCTGGAGTTAAAGATGTGCATAGGTACAGAGAGAGATTCGAGACTGAGAGGTAGGAATAAAGGAGTCTACTGGGTGAGAGGCTGAGATGGTGCTGAGGAAAGATGGAGAGGGAAAAGTGATAAAGAAGGAGTTAGCGAGATGAGGAAGAGAGCATGCTAGGGAACGGAGGGACATTCAGAACATTGAAGGTGGCTGTGAGACAGTGAAGAAAGGTGTGCTTGCGGGGGTTGAGCTTCAGCTCTTTGGTTCCGCCTCTCAACTGTCAATCTACATGTGTACAGGTTCCTGAGCTTATTGAGCTCTATCATATCTATATATGAAACTGTGGAGTTTCTGCCTTCACCACATCACTTCCAATGCACTCCATTTGTTCACCCCCCTGACACTGGAAAAATTATTTCCAATGTCTCTGTGGCTCATTTGGGTTCTCGGCTTCTACTTGCGACCCCTTATACGAGTATCACTTGTGATAAATAATACGTCCTTATCCTGTCAATTCCCATGGAACTTTTGTATGTAGCGATCATGTCTCCCAAAACTCTTCTGTCTTCCAGGGACATGAGGTGCAGTTCACACAGGAATGAGTGTGTGTGTGTGTGTGTGTGTGTGTGTGTGTGTGTGTGTGTGTGTGTGTGTGTGTGTGTGTGTGTGTGTGTGTGTGTGTGTGTGAGAGAGAGAGAGAGAGAGAGAGTGTGGGGGGGGGGGAAAGGATGAAAGAGGATGACAGAAGTCCAGAGGAGTGGAGAGAGAAAGGCCCGGGGGGGGGGAGGGGGGGGGTTGGAAGACCCACCTTGCTTCGAAGCTTTCCACAAACTTTCGCCTGGCTTCAGCCTCGGGAACATTTACATTTCTGTTTTGGTGTATACCTTCTGCCACCCTTCTTTTCCTCCTCTCCATCCAAGCCCAACTCCCCTCTGTTCTTACCTTCTTCTCAATAAGTAATGGTACACATTAACAACTGAAATCCACAACAGGAAGGCAAAAGCTGAGCACTTCAATACAAAACACAAAACACAAATCTTACATACCATGAGTTATGAAACACATCGAAAATCCTTCTGAATAAATCGTATATATGGTCGGGTGAACAGATTTTATGCAGATCACAATATTAGATTTTTTCCATTTCATCTCGGCATGCGAATTTTTAGTTATTCCCTATTCAGACCAGCCCCCACAAACTCATGCATTTTAAAGGATGAGGAAGTGAAAAAAAAGAAAGAACTGTACGCGAACGAAATTAGAAAAAGGTTGCAAGATTTATGTTTCTCCTGCTTTCTCTCTCTCTCTCTCTCTCTCTCTCTCTCTCTCTCTCTCTCTCTCTCTCTCTCTCTCTCTCTCTCTCTCTCTCTCTCTCTCTCTCTCTCTCTCTCTCTCCCACTCTCTCTCTCCAACCACTTGGGCCGGACGGTAGAGCGACGGTCTCGCTTCATGCAGGTCGGCGTTCAATCCCCGACCATCCAAGTGGTTGGGCACCATTCCTTCCCCCCCTCCCCCCGTCCCATATCAAATCCCTATTCTGACCCCTTCCAAGTGCTATATAGTCTAATGGCTTGGTGCTTTCCCCTGATAGTTTCTTCCTTCCTTCTCT
The DNA here is from genome assembly GCF_040958095.1 of Procambarus clarkii. NCBI lineage: Eukaryota > Metazoa > Arthropoda > Malacostraca > Decapoda > Cambaridae > Procambarus > Procambarus clarkii. Next base: position 3,367,444 of record NC_091156.1, read on the forward strand.
CTCTCTCTCATTCTCTCACACACACCTCTCTCTCTCTCTCACACACACACACCTCTCTCTCTCTCTCTCTCACACACACACCTCTCTCTCTCTCTCACACACCTCTCTCTCTCTCTCTCTCTCTCTCTCTCTCTCTCCGTATCTCTCTCACTGCGTATGTGTTTTCATGTCAAACTCCCGGTATAATTCCGCTTCTAACTACCTGATTATCTCTGCGACTGTCATTATGTCTGTTGGCCAGTTTGTCTCGTTAACTCCCTGTCTTGTATAGCTGCCTGTCGTGTTGCCTGCCGGGCTGGTTGTCTTTGTGCCTATCTGTAAGGGCAATGCACTCACCTATTTATGATTACAAGGCAGAAAACCTACCTTTTGTTTATTCTGCATGTGTAAAATTTGTAGGTGTGTCTTGTCTGCTTGTGACGTTCGACCATACGCATTCCGGGTTACCACACTCGAGTATCTGGCCTCAGGACCAGGATCTCGCGTAAAAACAAGAGAGGTTGGAAGTTTGGAAGCTGAACGACCAAGGGGAATACAACATACAGTGTAGCTGCCTTGCATGCGTATGTCTGAACCCCACCCGGCGCTCTGATGAATAAACGATATGTAAATATATATATATATATATATATATATATATATATATATATATATATATATATATATATATATATATATATATATATATATATATATATATATATATATAAATATATATATATTTATCCACCCGTCCATGAAGATTATTCAGGTTGTCCTGCATCTCTTTACAACACTTAGATAAATTGACCAGCTCTTGTATTCAAACCTTTTATGCATATCAGGAACAGAAGTAAATGACTTATGACGCTTGTAAGTAGTCGTAAAGCTCTCCCTTTTTGTGACTCATCTTTAAGATTTACCATACAAGTTTCCCTGCAACTTGGCCCACCAATCGGTTTACTAACTAGCTATCAATTATTGCTGCGAGAAATAGGGGAACAGTTAAGGATCTGTATCCAAACAAGTCGTGTGTGTGTGCGTGCGTTATGCATATGTGCGTGCGAACATATATGTGGGCGCGTGTGAAGCATTTTGGGCGTCGATCCAGAGGGACCTCGGCCAGCCCGTTAGACCCTACTAGGTACACAATTTAAACCCTTGAATGTGTTTTAAATGATTAGTGACTACGTGAATACAAAACACACACACACATATCTTACCCGTCAGACTTGTATTTTATATTTACTTTTAAATTATTAAGTCAGCTAGTAGTTGACATAATTTAAGAACTTGATGATTCAAAGCTTAAATTATCATGCTGAAAGCCCGTAGAGTTTTCCATCACATTTGCTGTCCCAGATTTTAGCATCACGTAGCTAGCTTTTTGCCCAACTGTGCCCCCTTCATATTGTCTTGGATAGCTGCACAAATGAAGGTGTACCTAAATGTGTTAATAATATATATTTATATAAAATCAATGAAAAACTGATTAACATATGTTTATACAAGTCTAGTTTACGGACATCTGTTTACATAAGTTAAGCTTGCCCGTATATATAAATACACACTAAATTTATATTATAAATACATAAAAAAACTAAAGAGAAGAACAGAGAAAGAGTGAAAACTGGAATTCTGGATTGGAAGGTTCTTGCCCCCGACACATCCAGAGCAAAACTGCCCACTAGCGCCCACATTCTATTCTTCCAAATTTCGGCCAAGCTGCCTCCTTCCTCTTCCACTGGTGCTTCATCACTCCTTCATGAGAATGTCGAGAGCCCCACACGCTCTTCTTACGTCGGCTGTGGAAGGATGCGGAGCAGTTTGTGTGTGTGTGTTTGGGAGAGTTTGTCTATGTTTGTGGAAGGTCCTGTTTGTGTGTGTGTATGTATGTATGTATGGGAGTGTGCATGCAAGTGTGCACGAGCAGTTGGCAGCCCTTAACTCTCATTATTACTAGAGACTTTATTTTCCTCTATTTCTCAATAATCTTGATTTTAATCTTTTTCTTTCTCTCCAATCATTTTCTCCTCCTTTCTTGCCTCCCTCTTTCACATTAGTTGTATTTACTCACTTAGTGAAGTACAAACATTTAACTTCCCTTAAGAAGTTGTGTATATATGAAATAACTATATCTTCATAATATTTTTTTTTAAATTGAAAGAATTACCATTAATTATGCTCAAAGGATCATCTAAACGCCACACTACTGTTCTTGACACGTGGGAATGTTCTCTCGATCATCTCTCTGTCTCGTCTTAAACTATATGTTGATTTTCTCCGTTCTTTATAATGAGTGTCTCAAGCCCTTGACAACCACAGTTGTATTATCTACCTTTAAGGAAAATACCATGTACAATCCAGGTTCCTTATTTATCCTAGCAACCTCATTTGTCTAGCAATCTCATCTGTCCCATCCACCACAACCTTCGTATCCACCTCATCTCTCCAATGCACCTCATCTCATCTATCCACCGCATCTGTATTATCCATCATAAACACGCCTTACGTTATCCCAGACTTCTTTCCTACCCCGCTACCTGTCCCCATCTACAGCACCCTCACTATCATTTATTCGTATAGAACAGCATACCTTTCACTCACTATTGTTTCATTATTATGTCATCACCACAACTTCCCCAACCTCCTTTCTTCAAAAACACAGCCCACGCAGCCAACCAACCAATGAACTAGTCAACTAGTACCACAGTATCCATGTCTTCTCGTTGTTGACCAATTCACACACTAGAAAATGAAGGGACGACGACGTTTCGGTCCGTCCTGGACCATTCTCAAGTCGATTGTTGAGAATCGATTGAGTCGATTGTTGTGTGGTATGTTGAATCGACTTAAGTCGACTCAACATACTTCAACCACGTTATTGTGACTCATCGCCTGCATGTCTTCTCCTTCTCCTTCTTTTCTTCCTCAGATTCACCATCACCTGCTATTCCGTACCCACTATCTGCACCAACACTTTCTGTCACTGCCCATTTCTGTCAGTGCCCATTCTGAACCGGCACATCTTCCTCTTCCTCCTCCTCCTCTTCATCCTTCGCCTCATCCGTTCACCTCCTCGTCCCCACCAACTAAAGGGCTAATAACGCAGTGGTCATAATCCTGTATAGATGCTTCTACCAAATCCCCCGAGGCGATGGCGGGTGTTACTGCTTCTCGTTGCACAATGTTAATTCCCAGCATGCAAATGTTGCAGACATCTTCGTGTACCGTAGATATCCAGTAGTTGTGGAGGAGCCGGGTGGGGGGAGGGGGACGAGGGAGTTGGGAGAGGGGGGGAGTGGAGATGAGGAGGGATTCAGTATAGATCTACATGGCATGACTACTGGCGGTACACAGGCCAGGCGAGGAACACCTGGCACGCACGCACTCACTCACTCACTCACACACACACACACACACACACACACACACACACACACACACACACACACACACACACACACACACACACACACACACACACATACACATATTCATTAGGCCGACATAATAACAAAATAGACGTTGGCTCGCTATGTTATCTGAAGCTTAGGTTAGGCAGGAAAGGGACCTATGTGGGGGAAACACCAAGCAATTACGACTATATAGCACTTGAAAGGGATTAGGATAAGGATTTGAGATTGGATGGGGGGAAAGGAAGGGTGCCCAATCCCTAGGACGGTCGGGAATTGAACGCTGACCTGCATGAAGCGAGATGGCCGTTCAACCGTCCAGCTCAAGTGATATATACAAATGAGTTTGGATGGATTTAAGTTGGAACTGCTACTGTTGAGTCAAGAGGTTTTCTGCTATTTCCTCTATTGTTATGTTTCTAAACAATTATTACATACACATGTAATGTTCAGTAAGGACAAGAGAGAATAGCTGTCAAAACTTGAAACCAAACTGACCCATAGTGATGTGAGAAAACACTTCAGTTTAATAGTAGTGAGCAAGTGGAGTGTAATTAAAGGGAAGGTGGGGTGTGTGGAAGGACAGGGATGAGGAGATAGACAGGGAGGGAGGTGTTCAAGGAATAGAGACGGGGGATAGAGGGGGAATAAGGAGGTATACTGATGGCATCTACAAGACTAGCCTCTATACACAAGCCAGGTACGGGACCAGTAATTGAAAACCGGGTACCCATGAACTGATGATCATCCTGAAGCACCTATAAGGGAGTATTTGTGAGTCCACACACTCAGAAAACCATATTTCTCTTAAACTATTCGGCATACAGCCACTCCTGCAAGACTGCTCTCTTAACGCATTAATATCTTCAGTGCTCTGACCTGGTGTAGAGTTACACTTCACCGAAGATCTTGAGTTCTATGAAAGCAGCCGGTCAATGGCTGTCAGGTGTTGGTGAGGTAACTAGTATTTATTCATTATCACTACTATAAAATATAATATTATTACTATTACAAATATTTTAATGTTTACTATTATTATTATTATTTTTATTATTTTTTATCTAGGCTTATTCATCTATTTTTATATTTACTGATATATATACTGATATTTACTGATATTTGTGTCAACTGGGTATCATAGCTTTCATAGGTTCAGTTTATTTCACGAATGCACGCTTGTGAGGGATCATTTTCCAATACAAGTCATTCGAAGAATGAATGATCGCTCGCTGAATAAGAAATTCTGTACAATTCAGAAAACGAAATCGACGATGGCTGAGCTTCTTGTGGTGTAACTGCTGTCCTCTGGTTGTGTACGAGGTTGATCCAACTTGGGATCATTGAAAACAATCCATTTATACAAGGCAGACCGTCGACTTCTCTCCAGTGCTGGTTACCTGACCAATCTGAAAGAGGATGTTTGGGGTGAAGGAGTGATGGCGGCATGTTATCCAGGAGAATTAAGCCCACTGGGTAAAATACTCAGGAGCAACGTCATTTCAACGCCGAATCAACGTCATCACCGTCAATTCAACGCCGAATCAACCTCATCTACGTTGATTCGATGTCGAACTAACGTTGCTCTTGCATAGTGTCTCCACTGTAGGAACATTCACCCCATGGTTATTTTACTATTTGTATTTACTGTTTGTACCTGCAGAATCGAGTTATTAGTTCTTTGACCCCGCCTTTCTAACCAATCTGTTTTTCCTCTATCATGTCTACTTCATATATTTCTCTCTAACAAACGCACACACACATCCCCAGGAAGCAGCTGTCTAACTCCTAGGTACCTATTTACTGCTAGGTGAACAGAGCATCAGGGTGAAAAAAACTCTGCCCATTTGTTTCTGTCTAAGCCGGGAATCGAACCCGGGCCCTTAGGACTACGACCCCCCGAGCGCTGCCCACTCAGTCGCGAAGTCCCTCCATAAGGTTTGTGTGTTTTTGTATGTGTGTGTGTGTGTTGGAAAAGAATCAGGTGATTGATTGACAGTTGAGAGGCGGGCCCAGAGAGCCAGAGCTCCACCCCAGCAATCACAACTAGGTGAGTACACACTGGCACGCTCACACATCTATTTATCCGAGGCAGGAGTAAATAAAACAAACACTTCTCCCACATTAACTTTCATCTCTCTTAGTGCCTGAACCCTCCTCTGTCCCTGCTTCGTCTGTCTACCTGTCTGTCTGTCTCTCCAGCATTGTATCTATTAAGCTTTTCTGCCATCTTTCTCCACCATAATTTATTTTGAATCTCATTATTTTCTTGCTGTTCTCATCTTATCTTTCTAACTTTTTTCTATTCCACCTTTAAATATTATTTTACACCTCTTTTCTATTTTTCGCCTAATTCTTCTTCTTCGTTGAAAGCTGCACAATTCCTATCCTCCCTTTTTCTCCTCTTCTTTCCTCCTCTCTCTTTTGTCCTTCCTATTCCTCTTCCCATCTCTTGTTCCAAGCACAGAACAATAATCAACCAACCATTCTTTCTCTGTGATGTTTTAAAAAAATTATTGAAAACCTTATCCTCTTCCTTCCCTCATTTCTCTTCCAGTCCCAAAGTCACGTCATCCTCACCCTCTTTATCCTTTCTTTTTCAACCTTCCACCTCCATCTCAACCACACGCCAACTTTCCTCCCATCTTCTCTTTGCAGTCTTTACTACTTCCCCCCTCTCCTCCTTTTCATCCTATTTTTCTTTACCCCGATGAGCAGACAGATCCTCCCCTCGTCCCAGGCAGAGAGAGATTCGTGCAGACACCTTAATTCCGCCCATCAGACTGGCGGCCATCACAGAGGCGGTCATCAGCCGCCCCTCAAGGCTGGAATTCCACGCAATATTCGCGAAGTTCGGCAAGTTTCGCCGATTGTGGAGGCTCTGTATGATCAGTGAGCCCCGGGTTCCTGTTAGTCATCTAGGCTCGCAATAATTTAGGCTTTCATCTGCGGAGCTAAATCTCGCAAGTTTGGCCATCGGCCGGGGCGTGCAGGAAACTGAGAGGGCGAAATCTGCACTACGGCTCCAGGAGAGCTGGTGGTTGGTTGCTGGGGAGGGGACCTGTTGTATTGGTGTGAGGGAGAGATGGGTGGATGTTGTGTTGTCGTGGGGCAAGGAAGTGTGAGGTGGTGTTGTGTTGCGGTGGTTGGGTAAGAGAAAAGGGGGGGGGGAGGATGTTTTGTTGTGAGGGGAGGTTAGTTGTGGTTTTGTGGAGGTATGAGGGAGTAGTGAGTTGTGGTATGGTAAGGGTGTGATGGAGAGAATGCAGGTTGCGTGGTGGTGGTGACTGTGAGTAAGACACGGGAGGGTTGTAGTGAAGTAGGGGGGGGGGGGGGTGTAAGGGAGCAGTTGTTGTTGTTTAAGATTCATGTTCTCGGAACAAAGGTTTCCTGTAGCACGGATGTGGTGAGAACGTAGTGGACATACCTGGCACAGGAGCGGGATTGTAACTGTGGGAGGGAGTGTGGTGGGGTGATAATATAATAATCGCGGGGGGGGGGGGGGGAGGGGGGGAGGTGTGGTTATTGTAGTGTGGTGCTGCTTTGGATTGTGTGCTGTAGTGGTGCTAGAGAATTGTAATGTGGGTGTCGTTGGGAGATTGTGATGTGGTATTTTTCTCGAAAAGAGATTGACATACGAGTGTCCTTCAGCGCTGCTTATGTTCTGCAAAGGTTAGTTAGGTGTGGTAAAATTTGATTGTGGCTTCATGTTGTAGTTGAGTTAGTGTGGTGAGGATACCTTGTGTGAGAGTCAGGTGAGAGAGAGGCTCTACTTCTTTTTTCATCTCCTTCTTCATATTCCTCATACTCAATTTTCTTCTCTATCTTCCTTCTCCTACTCTTTTTCCTCCCCATCCTCATCTTATTTCTCATCCTCCTCCCCTCCTCCTCCTGCCTTCGCTTTCACTTCCCCTCCATTTAAGCTCCAAGAAGTGTGCCTGGAAAATATTTTGGAAGTTCCCTTCATTTTGCCTGGAACATATCCCGCCAGCTGGAGAGGAGCTATGGTTGGAGGCTGGGTTACTGGGACGGGAGGTGGGAGGGAAGGAGAGAGAGCGGAAAGAAAGATTGTGAGAGAAGAGAGAGAAAAGGTGGAGGAGAGAGAGAGAGAGGGGGGGGGGTTCTGAAGAAAGGAAGATGTGAAGTGAATGCATAGAGAGAGAGGTGTTGTGATGGAAGGAAGTGAGTGAAAGATAAAGAGGTTGTCACGGAAGGTAAGGGCAGATAAAGAGGTTAAGAGGGGGTGGAAGAGAGAGGGAAGGAAGGTAAAGAGAGAGAGAGTAAAAAGTCTGAAAGAAGCGAGGGATGGTGAAGATTGAAAAGAAAGAAGAAGGAAGAATGGTCTAGAAGATTGAGAATTGGGGTCTTTAAGTGGGTAGAAGGGAAAGATTGTCTAGTGAAGATGGGAAGAGAAAGAAATTGACGCGGATGAAAAAACAACAACTGAGGGATTGAAGTAGAAAGAGATGAAAGAGGGGATGAAGGCGGAAGACGAGCACAGTTTGAGATGGGAAAATGTCTATTGAATGGAAGTTTCAATGCCTGCCTCTGGCCCTGTCTTCGTCTTGGTGAGTTTTTCATTTGATTTAAAATCCCTGATTTGTTTCATTTATATTATTAATCAACTTGTCGCAAAATTCTCCCTTCAAGCCCTGAACCAAACACATAGCGGAAGCAGGCATCCTATGCCCAATACATTTTGCTTCCACAGGAAACCTTCTGTCCTAATCACCCCCCCTGTCATTGGCACCCCTCCTGGTCCGGAACCCCCTTCCCCCCCCCCCCCGACCCTCTTCCCCCTGCCAAATACACCCAAAACTCCAGGATTCTTTACCACTTGTCTATATAAAAAAATCATGGAGGACACCAAATCATAAAGAAAAAACTTTTAAAGTAATGAAAATGATATATGAAAAAGGTATTTCCATTACAATTATTTGTTATTATTATTATTATTATTATTATTATTATTATTAGTAGTAGTAGTAGTAGTATTAGTAGTAGTATAGAGAAAATCCGTTGGAGCAGCTCTGGGATTCGAACCATGGTCCTGACGAACGCCAGACGCGCCATTGTAATTTCTTTGTATATCATTGCTACCACCTTTATCATTATCACTTTATTTCTGCGTTTCTCTTTGAAGAAGAAGGACGAGGGAGGGAGTGAGGGAGGAGGAGAGTGAGGGGAAAATGACGATGATTGTATGGGCCAGAGACATTATCATATTAAGAGGCTTATCAACTTGTCACTATGTGACAGGGGAGGGGGAGGTGGGGGGGGGAGAAAGGCAGGCGGGTAGAGTTGGTGTAGAAGGCAAGTTGAAAAATGGGTAAAACTAGGAAGATGGAGGATACGAAAGGCAATGATGAGGCAGGAGAAAGTTGTGCAGGAGTCTGAACATAATGTACAATGGATGGGAGGGGTTTAAGGAGCAGGAGAAGATAATAACGAGGAAGAGTAGTAACAATAAGACGAGAAAGAGAGAAAAGAGAAGGAAGAGGAAGAGAGGGTTGGCTCAAGACTTGGGTTACCAAGTATAAAGAAGAAATACAAACAGCATATTCATTCACCATCCTTAAGTGTGTATATAGGAGTTTGAGGAGCTATTTAGTGAGGGCGGGAGATGAGTAAGAATGAAGTAGAGACAAGAGCGAGGAGGAGAAAATTTAGAAAATTGCCTCTCTCTCTCTCCCCCCCCCCCCCCCCTCTCTCTCTCTCTCTCTCTCTCTCTCTCTCTCTCTCTCTCTCTCTCTCTCTCTCTCTCTCTCTCTCTCTCTCTCTCTCTCTTTCTCTTTCTCATTCTCTCCCACACGCTCCTCACACACACCATCCACGCAAGGGTTACCATTTCTTGTCAAACGCGTTGGGCAATCTCAGTATTTACTGTGATAAGGTGAGGCAGAGCGTTGTGTCATGAGGGGTGATGCTGACGGGTGCGTGGGATGCTGAGAGATGCGGAGGATAATGAGGCTTAGAGATGCTGAGGGGTGCGTGGAATGCTTAAGGGTGCGTGGGATGTTATGACGAGCGTGCAATGCCGTGATTTGCGGAGGGATATTGAGGGGGGGGGGGGTGCAGGGGATGAAGATGACGGGTGCTGGAGATGATGAAGGTTATCCCTGATTGATGCTTGCCAGCTTAGCACATAGTGATATGGCCGTTTTCTTACCTTCGTTATCTTGCACTTAATGCAAATTAAAGTCTAGTCGCCATTTGTCCGACCAAACCTGAAACTGGCTCAAATCTACCTGGAATAGTCCGTTAGTAGTTGTGAATAAGTAGGAGGAGAGAGAGAGAGAGGGAGGAAGGAAGAGAGAGAGAGAGAGAGAGAGAGAGAGAGAGAGAGAGAGAGAGAGAGAGAGAGAGAGAGAGAGAGAGAGAGAGAGAGGGTGGTGGAAAGAAAGGAGCTGAATCGAGGAAAGGAAGAAGGGCGCTGGAAGAAGGGAGGGCTGGAGGGATTCTGGAGAAAAGGGGCGTAATAGGTGTGCTGGAGTGAGGAAGGGATGGGGGGGGGGGGAAAGGGGGGTAAAGGGTGTAGAGCGAAGAAAGGGGTGCTAGACTCAGAGAGGGAGGAAAGTGGTGGTGGAGCAGGGAGAGTGGGGGAGGGGGGAGGCGGCCAGTATGTTAATAAGAACAACTCGTGTACACGCAAGGTCACCTGGTCTGATAAATTTCCATAGCTAATGTGATGTCCTGCGGCGTCTCCAACGCGGGTCCAGGCTCGCCCCCTCAAGCCCACTAAGCCTCGTGCACGCACGCACACACACACACACACACACACACACACACACACACACACACACACGCACACACACACACACACACACACACACACACACACACACACACACACACACACACACACACTCCCACACACTCCCACACACACTCAGCCACAAGCGTGGGCACTTCACATCCTAGCAACCAATGACACTTATACCACTCACACTCCCTCCTTCACTGGCTGCCACAGTCAGTACACACATGTCTACATACCTTATTACGTACACACGCCACATCACCTACACACGCACTCACACACCACAGTACGCACTCAAAAGTTCACTTGCAATTTAACTGACTTTTTTCTTAATATATCTCTGGAATTTTCATCTCCGGTCATGATGTAGTGTGATGAGTGCTCAGACTCTTCATAGCCCTGTCAAGTGCTACGTAGCCCTGATAAGTGCTACATAGCCCTGTAAAGTGTTACGTAGTCCTGATAAGTGCTACATAGCCCTGCCAAGTGTTACATAGCCCTTCCAAGTGTTACATAAAGATACTGCTCTAACGCTCCTGATAATTATCTTAAATTACCCTTTTTCTTATTAATATCTTTACTCTCTTATGATAATTATTATATCTTTCTCCTGATAATTTCCTTATCTTTCTCCAGATAGTTATCTTACCTCTCTCCTGACATTTTCCTTTCTCCTGAAATTAACCTTTCCTTACCCCTCTTCTGATTACCTTTCTTTTCTACTGATAGTTACCCCTACTCTTTTCTTTTCATGATTGTTACCTTATCTTACCTTACCTTTCGTGTTCATCGTCTGGCACTTGATAGCACATTGAGGACAATTTCCTATTCCTGAATCACTGTCAAGCAGTCAGTCGTTATTGCATACCTTTCCCCTCCAACCACCATTTGTCTTCTCCACCACCGTCATTCCTGCCACCACCACTACCACAATTTACGTTTAGTAGTTAAGAGTATTTTTATGCGGTAATGGAGTGTAATAGTTATGTAGCCGTCTTTGTTTGGCATGTGTACGACACTTTAGGTAGTTGATATTCAACGACGCTACGAGGAATCAAGCGTAAGTCATTCACCCTTCCTCAAAAGCCTCCTCCTCCTCCTCCTAACCTCTTCCATTCTCAGCCCTGTTCATTACCCCTTCCACCACCGACAATCCCAACCCACTAACGCCATACCCTATCCCTCACTTCCAGTTCCCGTCCCACTTACTCCCCATCCCACGCCTCATCCCCTATCCCACACTACCAGTCCTCATCCCCCTTGCCCCCTTTCTACGCCTCCTGACATTCCCTTCCAGTGTCCCCCAAACGCCTCCTGCACCCTTCTGTCGGCCGTCATAGACAGATACTCCAGATATTTATTGCATGGTAACTGACCTGTCTAGTACGCCATTAGTATTCCCCGGCGGCAACACAAGAGGTAATTAGGCTGAGAATCTGGAGCGTGTTGAGTGTTGGTGGGTCAGGGCGCTGAGGAGCTGAGATGGCCACTATTTGTAATTCCTGATGTTTGGCGTGGTGTGTGTGTGTGTGTGTGTGTGTGTTTGTGTGTGTGTGTGTGTGTGTGTGTGTGTGTGTGTGTGTGCGTGTACTCACCTATTTGTACTCATCTATTTGTGCTTGCGGGGGTTGAGCTTTGGCTCATTGGTTCTGCCTCTCAACTGTCAATCAAGAAGATACAGTTTTATATTCGAGAATTGCATATTAAATATAATGTGAATTTCTAGAAATTCCCACAATAGCAACAACAACAGAATCACGGATTAGCCTGGATGCAAAATAAAGTCTACAAGGTTTACATTTTACATTTCTCATAGATCACAAAAAAAAAACTGAGACTTTAACTGTTAAATAACTTTTCTTTCGTCCAGTTTTCAATATGACCAAACTTTGTTCAATATGACATATGTTGTGATATTCAGGTTTCTTATATATAATGGCCCAGATGATTATCAAAGTATTTTACTGGAATTTCTCTTCTTGGTAGATTTGGTTCAAGAGTTTGTTAGAGTCCTGTGAATTCTACAATTACAGAACACTTGCCAGGATTGAACGTGAGGGTCTATTTAGTACACTATATTCTGCAATTTTTCCATGGCATATTTTTTAGGAGTTAAAGGAACTAGATAATCAGAACAAAAAACATTAAGATTAGTACTACCTGTGTTATAGCTAGCTGTACTGACTCTTATCTCGTTCAGTAATGGATTTAAATAGCAAAAAAGTCTGGAACTTTTCAAAGCTCCCTATTTGACCTTACTTCATAGTAATCAACTGGACATTATTCCATTTCATCGCAGCTTTGAATTCCTAATTCTTAATATAAGTGGTATTTAGCGAATAAAGTACATACTTCACTGCTTAGTAACTTTTAAAGGTTCTTTGTGGTCAACTCTTTCAAATAATTTGCAGACATCAAAAAGTAGAATGAGAGCAGAGATGCCCTTGAGCTGTTGTACTGAATAGTTTTCGCTACCAAAAAACGGCATAACGTTGCAGAGTAATCAGTTTTGTATGCAAATTATAGTTAGAGGCGCATAGTTCATCAGCTAGAGTGTCAATTAATAGTGTGTTTATGGCAATAGTTCTTAGGGGAGATAGTATTCTGCTTATGGGGTTGTGGTGTTTGTGGTGATGCGCAGATTGTGAAAAGAGTTGTGTTGAACGTGCTGATAGTGACGACATTCGTGGTGATTTTGCGATTGATGGTGATGGCTTAGATAATTTTGGTGATGAGAGTGTTGATAGTGATGATAATGTTGGTGATAGAAGAGAAAAGGGAGGTAGCACAGGATGATAGCATGAAGTAGGTGGTAGAGTTTTTAAAAGAACGTGACAGGTTAACTGGAATGTGTCTTGAAATGAATATAAATGGAAGATGAACCGGTTACAGAGGGGGATTGGTATTGTGCGAAGACGAGTGAATGAATTTTATAAAAAGTAAAATGAAATTTTTAGAAAGGAAATGACGAGGGAAACGATTTTTCGTCGTAGCGAGGTCGTTGGAGGTCGGCCTGTTTATTTTGCGTTAGGCAGTTTGGAGTGAATGGAGGAACACTAGAGAGAGAGAGAGAGAGAGTTAGCAACGCAATAGAGGATTAAGGACAAGAAAACTTGTGATACCTAATGGGATTAAGAGATGGGCAGAATCTTGCCAGCAAGTGGGCGAGTAAAAGGCGTTCACTGGTGTTGATACATTTTTTCCTGTGTTGAGTTTGTGTGTGTGTGTGTGTGTGTTTTTGTGTATGTGAGCTTGTGCGTGTGCGTGTGGTAGATATGCTGTTTGTTGCAACTTGTGTGACCGCGAGAGATGAAGGTAGATGTCTGTGCTCATGAATATATTTGGTTTAGTGAATGTGTGTTTGTGTGAGTGTTTTTAGTGTAAGTGTGTATATATATACACAACGTACTCAACGAGAGAACGGCAGATGAGAGAACTGAGGATAATACTTTCGTGGGTTACAGGGAACGATCAGCCCTCAGAGCATTTTTTTCCAGGATCTCCACTATTTCCTGGCGCCTCTCGACACTTCCCACCATCTCTTAAACTGAAACATTACCTTGATATGCTTCCTTGGAAACCCTCAAAAGGTGAAAGAGAGAGAGGGAGAGAGACAGACATAAGTTAGGGTAATTATTACCAGGAGAAAGCACTAAGCTATTATGACTATATAGCACTTGGAAGAGGTATGAGGATAAGGATTCAGGATAGGACAGAGGAAAGGAATACTGCAAACCACTTCGACGGAAGGGGGATAAAACGCCCACCTGCAAGAAGCGAAATTGCCCACAGGAACTTTTTGGAGTGTTAAATGAGTATCAATCGCAAGAGAATAGCAAGAATCCGCGTTCACTCTCAATACTCA